>NC_142672.1:15183699-15476199 GCF_964200805.1 Pocillopora damicornis
CTAATGATCAGTCAAACACCAAACATTTCTGAGCATAAGAAAAACCAAGAAGTAGTTAAGTGCTGTTACATTGTTACATCAGTCTTTTAAAGGAAGAAAAATCATAGCAGATACCCTGGTTGATCCCCATGGATGTATTATCTTCTTTCTCAAAGTTGCAGTTATGTTCTTTCTCAAAGTTGCAGTTGTATGTTTGAGAAAAATGTATCACTGGGTACTAGTTACTTCTAAAACACTTACTACACTATTACTCAGCCTGCGGGCTTGTAGTCAGCAACACAGCTTTATTTACCCCTTTACCAAGCAATAACAACAACAGCTAAGATAAGCACTTCACTTATATAGACATATTTATGAATTGGTATGCATGACTATCCACACTACCCACTGAGTAAGCACAAAAATTAACTTGGTAAATGACAGAACATTCTGTAATTTGTGATACATTCTTTTACGAGGCTTGCATATAATTGACTTAACCGTTTAACTGCCATAAGAGTGACCAAGATAGAATTTCTCCTAACAATATCAATACAATATCAACTAGACAAGAGATGAGAATCACGAAAAATATCAATTAATAAGGAGATCATCAGTTGATCCAATAATGAATTTTCCAAATAAACATCATAAAAATCATATGGTAGACAGTAATGAGAATTGCTAAAAAGATCTTGGGAGTCAAAGGGTTAAAAGCCTACAAACAACTCATTGCAGCAAAGACTACATACTAAATGACTCCTAAATATCTAAGATTTCAATTTTTATTTGAAAATGACCTTACTTCCTACTGATTTAGGAATTTCAATCAGGAATTTCAAAAATAGATTTGCCCCTCCACAGCCCCACACCAATTATTTTAAAAGATGCTTCAGATACAGTAGTGCTCGGGTGTGGAACAGCCAATCTCATGATCTGTGTTCTGCAGTTTCCTTTAGGGCCTAGGCGTACTGCTCAAAGTTTAGTGTATTTTGCAAAAAAATCTGTCATCAGTTCTGTGACTGGTGTGTCTAGTAAATCTTTTCCTACCATATTTTAGGAAGTCTTACTAATATTTAAAGGTGCCATCATTCCACCTTGGAGCATGACAAATTTGTGTCATGCGTAAAATCTGACAGATTTTTTTAAATTATGATTTAAAGGAAAATATTAATCAAGAAAATTTGATCTCCCTTCCTAAATTTGATTCATTCAAGAGGAAGGCTGCCAAAACTGAAATTTGCTTTTTACACAGTAATCAAACGGTGACAACAGAAGATTCGTACTCCCAATGCTGCATGAATGATGATCAGTACTCAGGACGCTAACATTACAACAATCATGGTTCCCAATTTTGCGTTCAAGCTGAATCTCCATGTCCAAGTAGACCTCAGGTACAATTTGTGCATTCATGTAATTGACTCTTTGTGGTTAACAAATATTTTTCTGTTTTTCAGTGCGCCCAGGACTGACAAATTCTGTTGAGACTTTTGGCGGAGCCAAACAAATTTTTTTAGCCCAATGCGCTACGTATGTTATTACAACTTCGAATGAGACACGACATACTCGGAAAATAACTTTGGGACATGACAGGTTTTATCTTCATAATATATTAGTTGGTTTAGCAAAGTAGAATTGAATGTTTCTTCCTGTAATTTATGCAGACGAAATTTTTAACGTACAAAGTAGAGTTATCCACCGATAAATTAATCCATCAAGGCACATGCTGTAGCACCCAACGAAAGAAATAAGCACGTGTACAGCTGATTCTAACTGAGCGCAAAAAAAATTTACTCAATAAGGCAACTATGGGTAAAATTTCCGCATAGCCCCATCCCACATTATGCATTCAGTTCTTGAACTGAGAAAACAATGACAAAAACAATACATTTCCATTGGGAAAACAGATTTGTTTTACAATAGTACGGGGCTGTGCGGAAACTTAACCGGAACTTCTACCCAAAGGACTTGGGAAAGATCTACCTTCCGATAAATTAGAAATATTATCCTTACGTTTGAGAAAGACTTCATGATTGTTTCATACCATCCCATACCGAGAATGCCATCTAATGAAGATGGGTAGAGGCGAAATAGCTTACATTTGACCCTTGAACCGGTGTAAAATTATTTGAATATTGAAAAATTCACAAGATTTGTGCGGCAGAGAACATCAAAAACAGCCTCTTGTCAGTCTTCATTAGAAGAGGGGAAGTGTACCCAGCACACACGCGCCATTGACTGCTCACTTCAAGTTCCCTTAACAAAAACATCGTTTCGTTCCCTTACCTTCAAAGCTGCATAATATCTGAAGCTAATCTTCAATCGTTATCTTTCAAAGAGGATCAAATACCCTAAAACACACCAAGTGCGAGAAAGAGAGAGTGATTCGTGTTTTTCCCACTTCCTAGTTATCTCATCCCAGGCCTCTAAGGCCTAACCGATCGTGGGAAGCCGTCCTAAAAACGCCTGCAGGAATCCATGCCATATTTAGTAAGAGGCAGAACAAGAGAATTTCGTTCCGATAAGATTTTTCATGGATAGAATGCGCGGGTTATCAGGGGTAAATTTAGCATACAAAGTAATTTTCTGCTACAGACCTTTACCTCATCCCCAATGTATTTTGAGCCCTTTCGATTTTTTTAAAATTAATTTTCTATCGGTTGTTGTTCTCAAAAGTTACCCAACGGTTAGTGTGACATTGCAGTGGCGTGACCATAGTCATGTGATCATCGATGATATGGGCTACTTCCGATTTCGTTTATCAGGAGGACAAAGATCCAACGCGAGCCTCTTCAAAGTTTTAATCATTGGCCCGCAGGGATGAATATTGAGCTTCTTTGAATTTCTTTTATCGTTCGTGCAGGAGTGACATTTTTCGTGCGTCGTGACACCATGTCGACTTTTCCAGTTCTTCAGGAAAGTGAAGGGGAGTGGACTTCAGATAAAACTGTTGAACTCTTGGGATTAAGAATTCCCGCATATTTCGTCCCTGATCCTCAGTTGCTTCATGACTTTATTACTGGTTTTCAGACCAGACCGGACGATGTGTTCGTTGTAAGCTATCCCAAATCAGGTGAGTTGTGTCTACTGACAAAGTTTGTTTGTGTCTTTCATAAGATAGATGGCCCCTCGCGTAAAATAGCGGTCAATCTGACTAATTATTTCCTACCCATCAGTTAATGTGAGACTTAATTGCGTTCGACAAAGGAGAACGCATACAAATCGTGGCTCAACTCAGAAGCCAAGCTTACTGAATTTGTGCCCAAGCCTTTTCTTACTTGCGTGACCTTTTTTGTCACACTGGAGAATACAAGGAACTTCGGCGTTTAGTAAACACAAGCTCAAATTTTTAAAGCAGCAAAGAGAAAAACGTTTTGAGACCGAAAGGTAAGTAAGTAAGTATTTTAGTGTTTTACAACCTAAATTTATTGTTTTGCTTTGTAATTTTACAACGTACAGTAAATTGTCAAATCAATAACTCGAAAAGCTTTCAGCTAAAATTTAACTCTTTATTACACCCATTTTGAAATCACTGGTGGTCCCTGTAATCTGATTGGCTCTAATTGGTGCGATTTATTCACGAATTGTACCATTTTTTGCTTTAAATCGCATCTTTTTTCCAGTTGAAGAGGAGGCTACACTAAAAACAAAACAACCAATCAGACTTCAAGGCTTGTTTAAAGTAACCGATCAAATTGCAGGAAGATGAAAGACATGAAGGATCATGCGGCAAATTTTGCAACTTTTGTTTCCAAAACTCTTATTTTTTCCTCCCAAAAATGGATGACTTTAATTCCAAACTGGCTCAGTATTGTAGTAATAAATATTTGAACTGACCAAGTCCTGTATTTGGGTGATTTCAAAATGGATGTAATAAAGTGGTAATTGAACCTCGTGTTGTGCAATTTTGGTCTGAAATTATACTTGTGATTTCAAATTGAATTCGCGCTGCGCGCTCGTTCAATTTTGAAATCACGCGTATGATTTCAGCCCAAATTGCACTCCACTCAGTTCAATTACCATTATTTATTAATAACCTTATACTTTCTTGATCTGATATCTCAATTAGCGATAACACCAGAAATCATTTGCTTTCGTGGCATATACTATATGTATACCTAACTTGTTGAAGTACGTTGTCATGAAATAATGCACTCTGAGCAACAATTAATCTGATTGCACAAAACTGGGCTAATGTTTAAATTATTCCCTGGACTACCTCAACATCTGAGACAACTTTGAACGGAGCGCAGCGAGATAAGGTAATGTTCTTTCCCGCGAAAACTAAAAAAGAATTGGGTTAATAAATGATTTCCCGTTTGTTTTTCTTATGCAAGTGACAAAAATGTTCCCTTCCCTGTCCCCCCCCCCCCCATCGCACTTCAACCAGTTGGGGGAGGTGAGTGTAGAATTGTAAACAAACCATAAGAAGGCTTGGTTACCTAATTGACCCTGGTATCTACGCTCCTTCAGAAAGTGATCCCGAAAAAAATTTCTGCAGGTGGACTGGCTGGCTGGCTATGTGGCACAAATAGCCTTGATCTCATGTACTAATGTTTTCTTGGCTGCCTTGAGCTGAAGACACCGACTTTTCTTCTGTGCCATCAGTACAAAAAAAAAAACTTTTACTAGAGATTGAACGCACCTTACTAATCTTTGATTATTACTAGTAAGTGAGATTATTTGCAGTAAATAAGATTTGTCATAAATAAGATTTCATGAAGTTTTGGAACTGGAGGTAGTTAGAAGTTACATTGGTAACCAGTATCCCAATTCCCCTTTGCCTGAGGGAACATTATGATAAATTATTATCCTATTTGTCATACCAAATAAAATATGAACAAATTAAGATAGGCAGGTTCTATCATACCCATATCAGGGTGAAGCAGCCAGACATGATGGCTTGATGGCTAGTTGTCTGAATTCCAAGATCAATGATCCATTTGAAAACCTTGACCTGAGTTTCGTTGTGTAGTTTTCTTGGGCAAGTTACTGTACCTTTACATTTCCCTTCTCCATCTGAGCGTATAAATAAGTGTCATCTTCCACCATGTTGACATTTGGATTTCTGTGCTTAGGTCATTCAAAATGATAAAGCCAAAATTTGCTTGTCTTCGTTTTTATTCATTTTGTTATCATTTTTTTTCTTTCATTGACTTTAATACTGAATACTGTGAGGTTTCTATGGCCATGCTGTAAGAGGCAATGTGAGGTATTGAATTAGTTAAATTCTGTATTTGTCCAAGGGACTACCTGGGTTCAAGAAATTGTCTGGCAGATTTATCACAATGGAGAAATCAACAGTGGTAAAATTGAAGATCGTGTCCCATTTGTGGAAGAGGCAACCAACCCAAAGTCAACTCAGCCTGACATTAAAACTTTACCAAGCCCTCGTCTTCTAAAGACCCACCTCTCTTATGAAGCCATCCCTAAAGCTAAAAACAAGGACACAAGCTGTAAATATATTTACATTGCTCGTAATCCTAAAGATGCAGCAGTCTCAAGTTATAAATTTATCAAAAGCCTTGGATCCTCTACAGGATTGAATGCACCATGGGAATATTATGTGAAGCTGTTTATTGAGGGCAAAAGTAAGCACATCACCTTTCAGAGTTTTGTTTGCACTGACTAAGTGATTACTATTTAATACATCCTAATGTTTACAAAAATTATAGAATTCAAACTTAGGTAGCTGAAGGCCAAAGAAAAAAAGATATAAGACTGCTTGGCATCAGTAACATTACAGAAACCAGTTCCTTCAATTTATTACTTGACACATTTTACTGAAGTATTTGTGCCACAGAAGATGTATTTGCATGGATTTCCAACCTACCACCAGCTTTCTGGTAATGACAGTTGTCCCTTTATTGATGCTTGGCTTTAGGAATTTGCCAACGTACTGCTCCATATGCAAACATAATGGCCCAGACCCTCTTTCTCCTTAATTGCAGATGTTTTTTCATACATTATCTACCTTTTTGAAATAGACTTCAGAAGATTTCAAGCCAGAATAATGAAAAAATGATGCTATTTTTTGGGCTGGTTAAATGTTTATTAGGCACCCCTAACCTAACTTTTATTCAGGAGACACATCTATTCAGAGGACACTTGCCTGGGTCCCAGAATGGAGGTTTTACTGCCTTAAATTTGGTTAGACTAGGGATAATTCTCTGAGGAATTAACTTCAGTGTCACATGTCTGTTTTATATTTTAATTCATTACTTAGCCATGTGGAGCCAGTGGAGTAATCATGTTCTTGGATGGTGGGAGCACAGACATGATCCTAATGTTCTTTTCCTTAAATATGAAGACCTTCAAAAGGTATGTGCATTCAAATTATGTTTACCCTCAGTTTTGCAGTGGATGAATGGTTTGTTGGAACACTGTGAGTCCAGCTTTACATTGTAAGTAAGTGCAAAATATACAAGTAACAATAGTAACAGCAATGAAAATGACAACCAAAATTAGATTAACAGTTGTAAGAAAAACATATTTTCAAAACTTAATGAATAAACAAAAGTGGACTTTTTATGAACATTTCAACTTTTTGAACATATTATTAAATGTATGAGAAGAGTTTGATAGATGCCCACAATTACTCATGAAAAGCAAAAATTGAAGTCAGATAATGGAATCAAGTAAATTAAAATGCCTTTAATGCAAAAGTTTAGCTTGCATCATACAGTTAACTCTCTGTTTATGGAGAGACACCTGTAAAAGATGGCCCCCTATATTTTTTCATGCATTTTTTTCATTCATTTTGTACCTTGAATTTTTTATTTTTTATATGGAAAATAACACTTTGAAATAGTTGACAGCTATCTAACATAAAAGGGTCATCTATCTAATGAATTCAAAGATACTTGTAAAAATGAGAATGAAGATGCTTAACAATACACAATTTGATTTAGAGAAGCAAAATTGTACACCACAGTGATAAGACGTACCCTTGCAAAATGGCTTTTGGAATTCCTAGGATTTCCCTAGGAATTCCTAGGAATAAAGGTGTGAATTTTCATGGTAAATTCAGAATGGGAATTCCTTGGAATTCCTAGGAATTCCCAACCATAACTACTCTGGTTCTAAAAACCTAGAAATTCCCAGAAATTCCAAGTTTATAGCCAACAGGACTTGGAATTCCTAGGAATTCCAACTCAGAGAACCAATGACTTTCCCTGAAAGCTGTAAATCTAAAAAGTTCCTAGGAATTTCTGGGAATTTTTGGGAATATTTAAGAATTACTGTGAATTTTAAGCAAAAATTTGAGGCTAATGATATAAAATAAATACTTTAAATTAAAAAACCCAGCTAAAATTCAAGTATTCAATGAAATTTATTTAGAAGCTTAATTAAGGCTTACATGTGAAATATTTTTGATTCATTATTAACATCAATGTGTGGTAATATTAGGATGGAATTTGATTTTTCTTTTCTTGAAAACTTCATAAGGATTAATCCTCAATTACAGCTATTCATATAAAATAGTCCTAATCAATCATTAAATTAGGTTTGACACAAATTGTGAATAAAATCTGTTGATTCTTTTCCAAGCACTCTTAGGAGTGAAGGGGTTAATTACAGACAAATGAAATTGATTTTTTGATTAAAATCTTGTTGTAACTGTAACAATAAATTAGAATGAAGTTATCCTAAACTGCAAACTTAGCTGCTGTTTGTATTTTTTTCCTGGGCTCACAATGAGTTGGCCTTGAATGAGGTTGTCTACAAGAAGCTTGACCATTTTGCATCTGGGTTCCATGACATCTGAATTTGAAAAAAATATATATATTAAAATATAGAAATATTTAAAGCTCACACCAGGCCTTTAAGATGGCTATGAGGAAAAGGGCATTCATTGGATTCTCAAATTGAGAAATCTCTGTTATATTGAGTGACTTTTATATTGGAGTTAGTATATCTCTCTCATAGATTTTACTAAAAAAGGGCTGAATACATTATTTTGTTTTTACCAAGGAGGGCTTCTTTATGTAATAAGGTTTGTTTAATAACAGTTCCCATTATGAATCTTGAATGTTCCCAAACGTGACTAAAGGAATCTTGAAACCTTACTGATAGGTTTATTTCATTGTAAAGCATAAGCTTAAGAAACTGCGGCATTCAAGTGACCGATTCGATTCTCAGAATTATTCTAGTTTCAGTTGCGCCGAGCGTCATGTAAGCTTTATTCAACCCGCTACATCTATTCTTTTATAAGATTTTGATCACGTAACGAATATCGCAATTTTTACTTACCACAAACTTTCAAAATCGTAGCTTTACAGATGGCCACTCGACCCTTGTTTGTACCAGTCAGTATGTCAATTGTTGTCCCTTCTTTTAACTCCACGGCGCCAACGACTTTCATTTCTTTTACAACACTCACGCTGTTCTCGTTTTCCCATTGAACCACAATAAAAGCTATCTCTAGAAATGTTATATTAAGCAAAACAGTTGAGAAAAACGATCAATCGATGAAAAGTACATTCAAAGATGAGCGCCAAATGGAGTCTTCTTTGTTTCCGATCACGGGCATGATCACGTGTATCTTTTAGGACTTGTAATTGGCTAGCAAAGTGAATCCGCTGGCTTGGCGATTGTAGTGTTAGGAGGAGCGCACAACTTTATTCTGACTTCTCCGACCGGTTCTCTACTTCTAGACGATGGATACCTTGGTGATATAAATAATGATGTGAGCTCACTCTATGTAGAAATAATCGACAAGAATCGATCGTATTACAAATGCACGATTTGTGGCCGAAAGTTGTCGAGGAAACAAAGACTCGAAACTCACTTGAGTTGTGTTCATGGCAAAGGTGAAATACAAGCTAATCACAGTTTTGAATGCGACTACAAATGGTCTTTTACCCTCATATTTATAAAAGAAGGATACCACATTAGGAAGTATAAGAGATACAAAGATGATCCCAGTGTACCAGTACCTAAATCTACAAAGCTTGACCGTAGCAAGCGTTCAGCAACATGTTCCAACACCGCTATCTCGATTCCTCAGTCAGTCGTTTCCACTGAACTTAAAGCAGTAGTGACAACAGAGTAGAGTGTGTCTTACAAAGGAGAAACATTTGTACAAGAGACAGAAGTAACTATATCCGATTACAGAGGTGCGTTGGAACTCTGGTCCACAAATAGTTATGCACTGTCCGAAGTATAAAACAATTTTGTTGATAGCTGACAGACAGAGAAGAACAACAAGTAAACTTTAGAGCTGTTATTATTGAAGTGTGACTTGCAATTTTAATTTTTATATAAAGAAGGACTTTTATTTTGCACCAAAAATAAAAAGATGTAATATTTTTTGGGAGATCCAGTGATTGGGACATTTAAGAAATTAAGTTATGAAAGGGAACTTGGTTGGTACTTCTCACTACTAACAAGTCTTGTTGACAAATATTTTCAGATCAGAGTTTCAAATAAATTAATGTCATTTAAAAGGTGTTTTTCTCAAAGGGCACATTGACTACCTCTGTCTTGTCTGCATGCCAAATGTTTGCAAAGCGTGTGGATGATCCACAAGTATTGGAACTCTTACAAAAATGTTTTGTAAGAATAAAAACAGCAAAACAAATTACAGCAATTAGTCACGAAAACAGAGCAAAAAACTGAAAAAAAAAAAAACAGCAATAACAGTCATGAAAAAAGAAAGATTAATTAGGTGTTGAATTTGTTTGTCTAAGGCAGGAAATTTCTACTAAAAATGTTGTCAACAAAAAGTCTCTGACAGTGTTTGAGGCAACTGAGCTTGACTGTTCCAAGGTTTTCTAACAAAGGCAACCAGTAATGTACTAGGGAAGTAACTTATGTTCATAACTAACAAAGTTCTTTAAGTGTAGATAACAATGTAATTATTGTTAATTATTGTGGAAGTTGTGTACCAACGAACAGCCAATGAATGTTTGATGATTTTGGCACATCAGTGAACATGAGACATTAATTTGCATGACAATAAAAATATTTTTCGATCATGAAATCCAAGAGTCCTTTGAGGTTAGAAAGCAAATCTGTGATAAGAGTACATTGGATTAATTGGCAATTTCCATTTAACATAACTGACAGCTGGTTCATGAGAAAATCCATATTAATGTAAAGATTTACTAGAACTTAGTTTGAATAATAAATTTCATGATCTTTAAGTTATAAACATATTCATGTATGTATATCTCTTGGTAAGTTTTGTATAGCATACCTCTTATTGAGCCAAAGTTTTAAGCCTCTGAAATTACTCCTTTTCTCAAAACCTTCACATTCAAGGTTTTGAGAATTTCTTAGAATTTATGTGTACCTCAGGGTATTAAAATTGCCTCAAATTCAATTCCCAGAAATTCCCAAGAGTTCCACACTTCTTAAATTATAGGTAGTTTGTAAAGCTGAGAATTCCTAGGAATTCCTAGGGATTCCAAGTCCTCACAAAACTGGAGTCTTCCTTTCCCAGAAATTCCCAGTAATTCCAAGCTTTTTAAATCAGAGTTAATTTGCATAGTTGGGAATTTTTGAGAATTCCTAAGAATTCCTAGGAATCCCTAGGAACTCCTAGGAATTCCCAGGAATTCCCAGAAAACTGGGAATTCAGTTTGCAAGGGTCATTTGCATAACTGGGAATTTTTGAGAATTCCTTGGAATTCCCAGAAAACTGGGAATTCAGTTCGCAAGGGTAATATTAAATAAGATTGAACGAATAATACATTTTATGTTCCTTATTTTAACCACACCTCAGCTAGCTGTTTCCCTGAACCTGAGAACAAGGATAAGTTGAACATTCCCATCTTCATTTACCCTCCTTTTTGCAGCTAGTTTGGCCAGCCTGATATGAGAAAAAGGGAGAGTCTGTGCTATAATTGTAGTTGATCATGAGATTCTAAGTATCTGTTCTAAAAGATGGATTGATAATGAAGGAGTGATTATATTTCCCAGGATCTCCTGTCCAATGTTCGTATAATTGCTGATTTCCTTAACAAGCCTCTGCCAGATGATCTCGCCAATCTCATTGCCGAGCAGTGCACTTTTAAAGGAATGATGAAGAATGTTCAAAGTTACTTGTTACGAGGCAAGGAAGATGGTCCAAAGCTTCTCCAGAAGGGTGTGGTTGGTAACTGGAAGGAACACTTCACCCCAGAGTTGAACGAGAGATTTGAGAAGGAAGTAATGGCAAAATTGAAAGGATCTGGACTTGAGTTGGACTTTGAACTGTGACACATCATAATTTTCTGCTGTGCATGGGCACTATGAAAGTTATCATCTGTCTCAAACTGTCAAAACTTATGTCATTCCAGTCTAGTGGTCAAAATGAAGAGTCTGCATTTGCAGAGTGACATATCTTTGAGGGAAAGATCTTTCAACTAATTAAAAGTTAATTTCAATTACACACTACAGATACTTAATCAGGCTGAACCCCTGATCTTGACGAATGCTCAGTGTATTTTCCCTAATGTGGATATTTTCGTTTAGGACTTCTTTTGTTGACTTTGCCATCAGAGTGTTTTTAGGTGGAAGACAGAGAGAACCAGATAAAGACTCTGTTAATTATCTTCCAACAAGTTAATGATCAGCTTCATAATTAAGTTATGACTTGTGAGTACCTCTGAAGTTGTGGTAAAGACATCAAGTGTACGTAAACTTATTGATAATAATTATTGAGGGAACTTTTTCAAACAAATAGGATTTTCAAAGGATCTCAACTTTAGATTATAACCATTAGAGGACTGCAAGTGTATTTCAGTGCCAAAAAGCAATGCAAAGACGATGCTATTTTAGAGTTATTTTACTGCAGGGATCCAGGCTTTAGTACTATTTTTATCTCTTTTTGCACCAAATCTCCCACTAGCTTTCATGACCCTATTCCGGATGTCTTATAAATCCTTGGCTATTTATCGATTAACACGTGTGGAATTAACTCCCGCTACAATACTGAGACAATGGCCACTGTGCAATTCGAGTGAAGGAGCCTCTAGTGAAAAATTTTAAAGGTAAGTCGCTGAAATAATTAACCGTAAATATTTTTGTTCTAACTTCAACGGGAAGAAATTAACCGTTAGCCGTAATTTGACCATCACCCAGCTGAGATCCTTTTTACAGATTTAACAATACGCACATGTATTTTACAACAACCAAAAGCGTGAACGAGTTGAAGCTCGAGGCCGAAGCATCACGCTATGTGTATATAATAGAGGTGGAGATAGATACTGACGCTAAGTAGACAAATTAACACAGCCATTAGCTAGAGTAAATTGTTTTTTCACTCGAAGGGGCTCATCAGAATTACCAAACTGTGGAATGCGCTTCCCAAAGAGATAGTTGAAGAGCAGATTTTGGGCATCAGGTTTTCGAACTAAATCAAGGACGTTTTGTAAATTAAGCTAGACATTCGCTAGTTCTTACAAATCTATTTTATTACAGCTTATTTTTATTTTATTTAGGTAGTGCCCTTGATAGGGATAACCACCGTCGTTTTCATTCCTGTATTTTTGTACTTAATAAACATTGTGATTTTGTTTGTTTTGATAACACGATATTTCCATTCCCCGCTTAGACTCGAAGGCGAGGTTTGACTTTTAAGAGAAACAATTTCCTATAACGGAAAAGCTCCGGTTGTATTAAGAACTTAGCTGTCTAAAGAAGTGGAGTGCTTTCATCAGAAATCATTTGAAATAGGACTTCGTAGGGTTATCCATTTAGTAAATATCATGAGGTCCATTTGGGCAGTCCAAGGACAGGGGGTCAGTGTGACGCCTTGGGCAACATGAGATGGCGAGAGGTCAGCAATGGGGTCTAGGACTGATAATAATGCCTGCGGGGTAAGGCGTGCCTTGTCGCGCTAATTAGAGCTGAGGGCATGCTCGCATGCAGGCTTTTAAAGAGAGTATCCTGGAATGTTTACAATTTATTTAAGATTAAGGCAGATATTTCGCTATTTTGACTAATTATAGAGGTCAGGGCTCTACGGTGTCCAAAGCTGTTTTACGTTTTCCTTGACAGTTCTGCTTGGCGGGGTTCTTCTGTATCTTCAAAACAAATTCAGCCAGGCTATATTTATATAAAAAAGAACTTAGGCATTTCCTACAGTAACTGTGCGCTAATTCTCCCTTCAAATTCAAGCCGCCCTTACTCTCTGGATATGTTTTTGAAGTTGTTTTTATTCTAAAGAAGAATACACCACAGCTAGTTTGTATGCATGGAGCTTTGAAATAGCTTTTGAGTGTAGACAACCCTATCGACCGTAATTGTAGTAACATCTTGATGCAATTTTACAATCATAGTAATCTCGGTTTTGCGGGCGAGGGCTTTGGTCATATTCCATATGATATCATATCAATCTTTGATGATCAAGGATTGAGAAAAAAATTATAAAAATCTTTATTAAGTCGCGTAGACGATCATCATGCGGCACTGGTGCCAAAGGTTGATAAACATTTGACAGCTTTTAAATCAGAAACAATTTTCTTAACTTGGGACGGGAAAACTTCGTTAATTTGAAGGTTTGCCATTCCATTGTTATGGCTGCTGATTCAAAAACAGAAATGTGGCTAGAAAGAAAACGTTGTGCCTGGAGCTAAAACTAAAAATATTGCCTGGTTTTAGACAGTGTCCTTTGGTTGAAAACACGTCGAAGATTTATCCGCAAAAGATCGTAGAACATGCACCTTTATGAATTTACACCGTCGATGGATTTTAAAGGGCTCTTTTCATTAATAAAACCAAAGACATATCACTTAAATCAAATTGACTTGGTGTTCTGTCCAGTTTCCCTTTGCCTTTCCTTATCGAGCGGAAGCATTGAAAAACGAAAGCGTCTGAGAGAGGCTCTGATAACTAATTTGGAAGAGCTAAGACCAAGAAACATGTACATGAACAAACGAATCATCGCCGTATAGGCTAGTACAAACAAACTAAATATTTGGAATATTTCAAATCAATACTTGAATGGTATTACGCGATTAAGCGAATCTTTCTCTCTACAGGTCATTGCTTTTGAGAGCGAATTGATTTGAACAGATTGAGTTGTAAAGTTCCTTAACCCTGTAAGTTTGATATTTCCGGCCGGATAAACGTCTTTGACATTAGATTCCAACATGTTCCATAGAAAAGGTAAAATTACCAAGTTATGCTATTACCCGTTTTCGTTCACGTGTAAGTGGCGTCAATTAAACTATCACCTTTTCCGCTGACCTTTCCGTGCCGCAAACCAAACTGTGTTTTCAAGTCTTAGCTGACATAAAAGGACAAAAAAGTTCTTTAAGTCATATTTAATTAAACAAGTTGCAATGTAAACACAGCCTGAACTAACATTAAAAACAATTCAATGTTTCGGCCTGAAGTAAGTTTGGAGCACGTACTGACTATAATGACAGTAACGAGTCACGGAAAAGGAAATTGGCTCCGCTGGCTCCTAGCTTAATATTATCATTCCTAAGTTCAAATGACCGTTTACCGTTTTGATTTGATCAGTTTTGATAATTTCGCGTTCCATCACGAATGCTGAAGATCCAGCCTTGCATTTTTGCGATCAAACGTCTTACTGGAAAATTGAAATTTTAAAGAAATAGTAGCACTCTTATTGCTTAGAAGAACTGGAAGGATACTTCAAAACAATAGCGGGGTAGTGTGGAAAAGCATTTAAAAGGTAAAGGTAAAATTTAACCAAATAGTAACTAAGGTAATTTACGAGATAAAAGACATTTAAGCAGATTCCAAATGACAACCTTCAAAAATTTAAGATGAATTATTCAAGAAAGACGAAAGATGACGTCGCTTGTTCATTTCTTTCCTTTGTCCTATTATAAAACTTTTAATTCAAGTTTCTTGCAGCCATCCCACAAAGTAGAGTTGAATCGAATACTTCAATACGTTAACACTCTGTCATCTGCCTTTACACTCTGCGAAACTAATTCAGTTGTTGTGGTTTTCATTAGAAAGATATCAAAGTTGCCACATCACTCGGTAATTCGGTGAAGGCTCTACAACAGTCTCCGGAATGAATGTAAACAATACTACTGGCGGGAACGACGTGTCATCCTGCATCTTAATAGAGGATCCTGCGGCAGCTAAAATCTGCAAGACGTTTGCCTACTGCTTGCTCCTTGTGGTGTCACTTATTGGAAACACTTTGATCATCATGGTGGTTTATCGGGACGACAAAATGAAAACCACTACAAACTTACTCATCGTAAATATGGCCGTTTCCGACCTCCTAGTTCCAATATTCGCCATGCCTCGGGCCAACGTCGAGATAATCTACGGAAATCTCCGATGGCTCATCGATGGCGTTCTCGAAGAGGTACTCTGTAAACTCACGGCATTCTTTCAAGACATTTCTACGCTGGTTTCCGTTCAGACCTTGGTGGCGATCGCGGTGGACCGTTTCTATGCTGTTTGGTTTCCACTAAAAGCTCCGCGAATCAAGCCTAAAGTGGAATACGTTATTTTGCTCACCTGGTTGATATCAACAGTTATTCACGCCCCATATCTCTACGGATTCCAGATTCGCACTTTTAACGACGGCAAAACATACTGTTTTCTGGGTTGGTCCCCAGATTTTGCGAAAATCGTTTTTTTACTGCTGATAACATTAATTTATGTGGTACCGCTGATTCTGATAACAACTTTCTATGGTTTAATAGTACAAAAGCTGAGAAAGCAGACACTTTATGGGGTACGGAATTTAGTGGTCCACTTTAGCCGCCGCGAAAAGAGAAATCGCAATGTACTTAAGATGTCTTTGGCAATTGTGGTGGTATTTTTCTTTTCAATGTCACCGTTTGTAGTGTATCTATCAATTGATCTCTTCGGTCCCGTAGGTTCTCTTTGTCTTTCTAAAAACTTTCGCTATGTAACTCAGTATTTAGTACACTGTAATGGCGCTTTGAGAGGACAATCGTACTCAGTTGTCAGAGAAACAATTAACCATGGACTGGACTCAGATCAAAAGGATGTTGTACTTACTCAGCTGCGCTCACTACACGAAATTGACTGAGAGGAAGGGACAAATGAAAATATTGATAACACCTGAACAATCTGATCAATCCAGGTTCTCGATGTAAATGTCAACCCTTAATAATCACTTTAACATCAGTATGCACTTTCCATACTGTTCTCCATACATTTTCTAAGGTGCTGACAAGGAAAATTTTGATTAACAATCAAGAGCTTCTTTAATTGTTGATCATTTCCTTTATTCTCCTGACCTTAATGTTTGATTCAGGGGTGATATGGTAAGGAGAAATTACTTGCCAATCACTAGGGGCTAAAGGGTTAAGGAAACATTGCAGGAAAGCAAGGTTTCGAGGGTTAAACATCAAATCTCTTTTTGACTCTACCGACTGCTAATAACGAACCTTTTGACAATGATGTGACACTCGGGGTACGTTCCAGTTTTATGATAAGTCATATTTTGAAAGGGTAAGCTGAGTAGCCTCATGCGCAGCCGTTCTTTAAGATGTCACGACATTCCTAAAAAGCATTATTTGAGGATGTGTCATGTGACATCCTAACGAATGGCTGCGAAGGAGACTGGGAGCTGCACGAAGTTTTCAAAAGAGTCATGTAAGGGTAGTTGAAGGGGACGAAATTATTCCACGTCGAGTAGCCAGGCTCTTTATTAGATTTTTTTTTGTTGTCGAAATAAAACTAACGAGAGAAGTAACATTTAAAAATCTGTCAATACAAGAAAAATGTATCCATGCCGCTTGCGAATCCCTTACGCCTCCCTGGGACTATTTCGGTAGATCCGTTCCTATTTCACACAACTGAAGAGAACCACTAAGATGACACTGAATGAAGAAGAATGACTGAAAACGCATGTGAAGCGGTGAAATATGGAAGAAATTGAGTCAATGGCGTTGACTGTCTTTTAAGTGAAAATGAATGAACTACTGCTATATTTAACGAAATGATTTTGTTTGATCACGTGCCTGACATGCAAAACTACGGTGTGTAATGTATAGACTGACCAGTTAAACTCCATGGGTATTAAGCGGTTGCAAAGTTGTTTGGTTTTATAGTCATAATCGGCAAATCAAATAGAGTAATAAAACTGAAAAAGGTTGGCAACTACATAACTGTCTAATTGTTAACAGCATTTAATTCAAACAAGCATCAATACAAAAATGTTACAGCAAAAATTTTAAAATTATAAGATTTGCATTATAGTTCCTGTGTATCTAAAATATACTCATTTACCATTGACAGTTCAACTGCTCCCTTAGAATACTCTGCAAATTTTCCCCTATATGGGAAATCCCTTTTTTACGCCTTTCGGATTGTGAATCAATCTTCTGTAAGCACACACTGAGTTTTGCAATGAAATATGTTTCGAGTTTCAGCTACCATCGCGGTTTCATGGTAACTTTTTCCCTAGTTTCCGTTTTTAAAGGTTTATGGAAATGTGACTTTAAACAGCTAAGAAACCGCACGCAGTTTAAGCTTTGGTGGGGCCGCCTTCTTAGTAACCGTTGCCGTGACTGAAAAACAGGGAAAGCAGTTTAGCTGTCAACACAACAAGAAAACGAGAATAGCTTATTTGCTTGTCTAAAAAGTCAAAAGCACACCATTTTGATCACCTTTTGAATATAGCTTTTTTCTTATTTCAACTAAATTAACATTTTAAATGCGATTAAACCTTGAAATTTCCACGGTCACTGATTATAATATAACTAATCTGCGAAATATAGTTGTGAATCTAAGGAAATCTTTCTTTGAAAGATACCCAGCGTTGTACTAATTTTTCCCCCTTTATCAATTTTAAGATTGCATTGTCTAAGATGAACCATGTAAAACGGGGATCATGCAAATGACAAATCATATCAGATTTTGAAAGCCAGACTTAGGCCCCGTCCAAACTCTACCGGATAAATTCAATGGATGAAAAAAACCAAAAAGAGGGAAGAGGGACACAATTTTTTGTGACCACATCACAACGATCATAGGCTGTAAAATTGCTTGACTGCATCCTTGTGCATGCGATTAAAGTAGAACTCGTTTCCTTTAAGGGGGAAATTATCCAAATGAGAGTGGACGGTTGGCTTCACTATAATTACAAAGTCAGAAGCAAAACGAAACGTTATTGCTCCGAACAATGACTGCGCACAAACGTATTACAAAAGTTTCTACATTTCTTAGCCGTTCTCTGAAAAACGGCAAGGCCAAATCACCTAAATTTGTGTCAGACCACTCGCTAAATTCTCAAGGCCAATATCAGTTAATGTTTAAACTGACACTTTCTAAGTACTGCTTTGGCAACTGATAAAGCTTTCTATTGTCTCTGGAAGACAGTCGTCATGAAGATAACATGTTCTATACGTGCCAGTAATGCGATAAAAGAGCGGAAACAGTATTCCACTTCTAAGAAGGAAAACCACCTTTGCTATAATGTGTACCTTAAGATGACAAGATGATAGGATAAATACATTTAAATAATTTTGATAACTTTCACCAATTTTCAGCACCGTACAGGCACTATCTCTTGTTGTCATTTTCTACGTTGAGCATTATCACCATTTTGAATTAGTTCTACGTCTTTACTTATGTTCAGGACTAACCTAACAAAATGCTGTTTGTTGCTTACTTCAAATAACTTCGCACATTACAGGAAATATATTCATCTCCTGTTTGACGCAGTTGTCTTTGGTTTGGTTGAGTTTTTTCAATGAGAACACCACGTAGTGTCTATTATAAAAAGAATAATCTCATGGACGGTCAATCCCGGAGATACCTCAAAGAAGAGACAGCAACGTATGAATCCAGGGGTAATCGGCCTTTTACAAGTCTTATGAGCAGCAAGATTTAGCTGTCTGCTTATGTTCTTTGAAGTGTGCCCTTATTCGCCCACTTTCGCCACAATAATTAACAAGACCGAGGATTTTAGAATAATCTCTTTTTGTTTAATTTGCTCACTTGAGCATGAACAGCGTTCAGGCTTACGGAATGAAGCATAAAAAGATTGCAAGTCTTTGGCAAAGTCCAGAAAGCAGGCTACAATAAAAATTGGATTTTTGTGGTGGTCTTCGAGATAGGGATACAGCACTTAACCAAAACTGTTCTTTCTTGAAGGAGCACGCTTTGACTACATCTTACAAAAACATGTTTTATCAACGAAACCAAGGCAGTAAAACGGTAAATTCCAACCTCTACACTTACGCTTCTTGGTTAAAAGGATCTGAGAAAAAACCTTTCAAATGGAAATCAATGTTTCAGTCATCACTGATATTAGTGGTCTTCATTCAGGTCATCTTCACTCTCCATATTCTCATCAGCCATTATATTCATTTCTTCAAAATATTCAATCCAGTTTATAGGTTTCGAATCATTTGAGGATTGTCCAGGATTTTTTAACGTCATTGGATCTTTTAGTCGATCAAATCGTCCAAAAATTCTCGCGCTCGTCATTTCTTTACTCGCGGACATTGAAGTAGGGAATTCCTTGGGTTTATCATTGACAAGTCCAAAAAGATCTATTACGATAAATCGTCCAAAAGCAGTCAAACAGACAACCCTATCCTCTGAGGGGCACAAGGCCATGCCCAAGATACTTTCTCGTCCTTGCGCAACTATGGTATATGCAGCAGCTTTCCACTCACCCAAATCCCACAACAACACTGTGCAATCCACGCCATAGGAGATCAGGTAACGACGTCCTTTCAAAAACTGACAGAATTCAATGCGTCCAAAGTGACCGCGTGGTAATTCTATGAGGCTGGGCTCTTTAGGAGTATTAAGGGCGTGGACGAGAATTCTGTCGGCAATGCAGCAGGCGAGTGCCTCATTGTCTGACGACACTGTGCAGTGGGTGAATTTGTCAAACTCTCGGAAAGGGCCAGGGGGTTCCAAGGTTAATAACGAACAAAGTGGTTGCTTATCGTATTCGAAGATTGAGATTTGAAACGCGCCACAGATTATTAATTTCTTTTCATCCCTTGAGAAGCACCAACAGTGCACCGGCTGAAAGCCCAGAGGGGAGTCAAAAGATGCCATCAAAACCTCCTTATAGACATTCCAAACAAAGAAACACGGAGAGCTATCAGCCATCTGCATACAAAAGAGAAGTGAAGCGCCGTCCACTGAAAATGTAAGAAAAGTAACTCGACACTCATGATCTGCCGCCCTCACGACTACTGGAGTGGCCTTATCTCCGAAAAACAACAAAATCTCATCACCTCTTTCCCTAGCCAGTAATTTTTCGCCCAACGCAGAAGAACAGAATATGTATTTGTAGCATGGTTCACCGGTGAGGACTGACAAGACACCATATCGGAATCTGCTATTTTTGTTTGTTTCAACAACACTGAGATATTTTCAAGGAAGACTTGGTTGTTAAACGAAAAGAACGCCATCTCAATTTGTTTCGCTTCATATGAAAACAACAGAAACCTCAGAAGGCTTGTAGGAAAGTCCTTTATCAAGATGATCCTCTCCATTTGATTGGCACGAAAAAAAAAAGCCAGCTTGGTTTCCAGGTTCAAGGTGCAATGGGATTAGTCCCGAAACACTTGACAGGATGCTACCAGTCTTCAGAATGAGGGCTTCCAGAGACTTGTTCGTCGTGATGTAAAGAAAAATGCGACTGTCATCAGTGAAAGCAAACTGATTCACTTGCCCGACAACGTAGATGGGGTTTTGAAAATTAAAATCCTCGCAGTCGGACACCCTCTCAAACAAATTGCATTTCACATTGCTAAGTGCAATCCACTTGCGATCTAAAGAAATCTTTGACCGCTCTATGCAGGGATTATTTTGGAATTTTGGGGCATGCGTGATTACATATAGCTCCCATGATAACGGACCACAAAGTCGGCGGTCATGGGAACCGCTAAACCGTCTTGGACTACGGCATTCTGTCCTCCACGTTTTGAGCAAAGAACACGCGTTTAAACTTGCAACCGCACTAAGAGAAAAGCGTTCATTCCTGCCATGAAAATTTTCCCTCATTATCAAATTGGAGACCAAGAAGGTCAAGTGACA
Organism: Pocillopora damicornis; assembly: GCF_964200805.1. Taxonomy (NCBI): domain Eukaryota; kingdom Metazoa; phylum Cnidaria; class Anthozoa; order Scleractinia; family Pocilloporidae; genus Pocillopora; species Pocillopora damicornis. The sequence goes on from NC_142672.1 coordinate 15,204,643, forward strand.
AAGATAGAAATATGGATTCAACTGGACATCCGCTGAAAACGCTTCTTCTAGTACAGGTCTTCCGGTCTCCATATTCCAAACCTGAGTAGGAAAAATGTCGGCGTAGAGGTCGATAACACGCTGACGAACGGTCTCGTGGTATCTTTGTTTAAATGATAGGCATCTTCTGGGAAAGAAGCCGTGATAGTGATGTGGCAGAATTTCATGACGAAGAAACATCTGTACGCCACTTTTCCTCAAGAGTTCAGAATCAAACGGAAACCCTATATGTTCCAACAATTTACACAGAGAATCAACTTCGAAACTATCCACTCTTTGAATCTCATGTGCGGCCCATGAACAGAATATTTCTACCAAGCAAAAATTACAAAGGGGTATACTAGGAGACCGTGATTCAACAACAACAAACTGGTTATCAAAAATAAATGAACCCCAAACATAAGAATGGTTATTGTTTGCAAATTGAGGTAACTCCCTCACACAACCTTGCGACAAAGAGAACATTTTGCTAAGCCGTCCGAAAAATAAAAACTTACTGTCCGGGCTAAACTCAAGATGATCAATTTCTTCTTCCACAGTCGACTCTTGAACCTTCTCAAGCGTACACGCATCCAATAAATAAATGTGCGAATTCCTTCCACCGGCTGCCAGCAATTTCTTATCAGGAGACATCGTAAAGTAGTGCATGTCTTCTGGAATTTTACAAAACAGACAACGAAGCCAGCTGCACTCCATGCCAATGTTTGAAACAGCAGCAGGAATCTTTAATTTCCTTTGTACCGGTTGGGACGTGTTGCTGAAGCATAAATGTAGAAGGTGTTGACATTCCAAAAGAACATGACTGTTGGTCTCAAGGGCAAGACATATCTCTTGCAGAACTACTTTTTGCTCGTCGCTGAGCCCGTGAAAACGAACTGAGAGCTTGAGATCAGTGATTACAGCGTATATTTCTCTGCCCTCTCTTTCTATCCTCTTCCAAAGAAACTGGTAACATGTTAAGCAATTGAAAACGACGTTCAGCGAGTCTCTGTCTTGGTAATGACGCAAGAAACGGACACCAACACCAACGAAGTAATCAAGTAAGATCGAGGGTTTTTCCCATTGCTGACGTTCAATGGCAGCTGAGAGAATTTCAACCACAACATCCCTGAAATACTCACCTGCTTCATTCTTGTCAATAAACAATTCCCGAGAGGACTCCTTTTCAGTAAACAATTCTGATATTAGATTGTGACGAAAGTCGAACGATTTATCAAAATCAAAAAATGAGGAAAGGGCATCGATTACTTTCCATTCCACAAGATTTGATTTTTCCCTCTGTAAAATGAACGCGATAAACGCTAATGGAAGTGGAGAAGGGGCCACTATCGCACAACCAAACAGCTTCTTGAATAGATTCTCCCCTACTTTCTGAAACACCCTGCTAACATTTTCCAAAAGGTAATCCTGAATATCTCCTTGGAAAACATCGTCGAGCTGAATAATCTCACCGGAAAGCGCTGCAGCATTTAAATCTTTTACAATATGGAAGGCACACAAAAACATTCCTTTGCACTTTTCTACTACGTCATCCGCTGAGTAGGGAAAACGGGAGAAGTCGACGCTCTTTTCTAGAAATAGCTTTATGTCCTGCTCGTGCTGTCTATAAAACTCTAGGTTCTCGCCGTTTTTCGCACAGATTTTAATACAGGGATTGTAATTTTTGAATCTGAACTTCACGGCGTCTACTGGGCGACTGGTAATAAAGAACACAAGCCATTTCGGAAGCATTGGAAAGCGGCGTGTGATAACATCGAGAAAATCTTCCCTGGACTCATATTTTGTCTCATCAAGAGCGTCAATAACGATCAACTTTCTCTCGCAAGGGGTATTGCATTTGGTCAATGGCTCTTGTAACAATTTTGTAAACAATCCCTGTATGCCTATTTCAGAATTGCTTAAAAACTTTCTGATGCCACCCTCCCCTCCCACAAAGTTACTATACTGAGCATTACATTTGCAAAGTTGACAAGCGATGGTCCCTAGAAGATACCTGGGATTGTTTCTTGTGTCATCTCTGTCGCGGCAGAAATAGGCAGCTGCCAAGTTTCCCTCCGCGGCTGAATTCTTGGCCAGGACACCGGCCATCACACTCTTGCCAACTCCTGCATCGCCAAGAAGCATATAAGCTCTCGTCTTTTCAGGATTCTTAAACCATCTATCGAAATCATCCAAAAACCACTTTTTTGTATCTGGATGATGAAGCTCAGCAAAAAAGTTAATATCTCCATCACAAATGGCAATCTCTGAAGCATTGAACAGAAGACATGTTAAGGTTTAAATTTGTTACGGGAAAATTTACTGATTTTTCCCGTGTGTGTTATTCGGTACATATTCATTCGTAAACTTTCACATTTAACCATTTCAAGTCCTTTCATTTTAATAAATCAAAAAATGCATAAAAAACCACAGTAGCTTTTGAATAGATTTTTGTTGTTACTCGCTTTCATCACATGCACCTGCTGGTCGGCACTTTTGTCATTTATTACATGGGGTTTTTTTTTTAGGTAAATATAAGTGTTAATGGTCTTTCTGGAAACATTGGTTTTCATGGTGGATAGCAGCTGAGTTTATACTCGTAAATCTAATTTCTTTTCATGCGATAGTTTCCAAACCAACCGTGCATAGATAAGCAGAAACTTTTAATTGCTTTTCCGTTTTTTTTATCTCCCGAGCTGCGCTACTGCAATTAAGATAGGTAGTTTTCTATATCAGAGCTGTAAAATTGCACCTAAGTTTCCTACGTTAATGGCCTAGAGTTTATTGCATCCGTCTTTTTAATTTTGAGATTCTATCCGTCTTAGAAACAGATTGAATATTTAAGTAGTTTTCGTTTAACTTCAAAGAGACTTTTTTCCGCTTCTTTGTGTCCTTATTCAAATATTACGATTTGTGTAACAATAGCACTTCACACCAGTTACTTCTTAAGCAAGTACCTTGTACAGCTTTGATGATTACAAACTAGAGTATGCTAGAGGTCATGTCGCTTGTTGGCCTGACCTAGAATAAAAGTACTGTGGAACCAAAGATTGTCTTATCCTTGACGTCCGTATAAGCTCGCTCGAAGTAGATCTCCGTGTACCAGGAAATCGTGACGAGTTTCCGTTCTAGCTGCCAAGTCATCTCTACAGAGCTATTCCCCCCAGTTGTTATTGTTCCGTCCGCGAAGATTCAGTTTTCCAGTTTTGGGGCGAAAATTTATCGTCACAAATTTACCCAAACTGCTTTGAACGACTTTCCTATGTTAAACATAAAAACAAAAACGACGAGGAGTTTCTCCTAGAAGCTTCTTATACTACAAGTTAGCCGATCGATTTTATTCGTGGACTTGCGTGGCATATGGATCTTGAAAGTCACTTAGGCAACTACTTGTGCAGTTGTAAAGTACCAACAGGAACAAAACCTGTAACACTCAACTACACGGAACTCAGTTTCAGTTTCGCAAGTTTGAAAATATCTTCCACATCGAGTTGCTTTAAAGTTCCAAAACACTATAGTGGAATCTTTGGAAGAGTTTTAAGCCTAGAAATGTAACTCATTAGCATACCTTGTGGTTCGCATACAAAGAGGAAAAAGTATGAATGCATTCAAGGGAGATCTCAACTGAAAGATCTGTTACCAAAGTAAATCTGTCCTAGCTATGAATTTCGAAAAACATGTAGCGAGAGGGTGTTTTCAAGTAAGCTGAGATAAAATGAAACGCTCACATTACCATGGAAGATTTGGGTGCCGCTTTGACCTTCCAAACAAGTGACGCGTCGTTCCAGTGACGAAACTCTTTTTACCAATTCCTCAAGAGCTGTTATAATATTCAGAACTACAGAGTGGCATTACTGTCTTAATTCCTCTTTTTCAAATGCTAGGGTATCAACATCGTTCTTCAGAGCGATGGCATGTTGTTGAACAGCCTTTACCAGATCAGGGTCGACAGTAGCGTTCATGCACAGTATGACTCCTGTGTGGAGAGAACCATACGGTAATGAGATAGGTCAAGGCTGGTGCTTCTCATGAGATACGACTTAAATCTTGCAAGCAAGTTACTTGCAATCCATGTAAATCACCTCATCATTTACTCTTCGTGTTTGATTTTCTTATCAGTAAGATTTTTTTCCAACCCTAGAAACCAATTACCTTTAAATTTTCATTCAAATTGACGACAATTTTTGGCGATATGGCCAAAGAAGTAGCTCAAAATATCGTGACATAACTGCTTCAACCCGTAGTATGCATTCTCAAAGAGCTCTCTGAGTGTGTCTGCATTGCTTCTCAAGGGAGTAGGGAAGTAATCAGCAGTAAACATTTCCACCTGGTCGATTGTGAGGCAATGTGTTAAATCATAGGACACTTTAAAGAGTATTAGTATAATTGTTCCGGTAATTATAGAGATGTGCGCGCTCTGATTGGTCGAGGATTGCGTCATACCTCGCATAATCACCTCGCGCGCGGTGATTATACCAGGGGCACTAAAATTCAAAATAGCGGCCTCCCGTTTTGTCAATGTTATTCAGGAAGTAATGAAACCAATTGAAGAAAATATAATGTGAAGATTTTCGCTGATTGAATTATATAAACCTATTAAATTCTTGTGGAGACTTACCGCTTATCTCGATTCGAGTAATCAAAACAATTGTAACAGCAAGGTTTCAACAACAACAAAAAAATAACAAAAGAAAACGAGAGCACCTGTGCAATTATACTAGAACAATTATTCGCCTCATGCTCAGTGAATGTTGTTGACTAATGACTTCGACTTTCGTCTCAGGGATGATTCAACGATGTTCAGTTCGCCTTCAGCGAATAATTGCTAAATACAAGTTACCTTTGTTTTTCCAATCTTTCCGAAAGATTCTGATCCTGGCAGTTCTCTTATGATGCCACTCTCATCAGTACTTAGCAGACCCAGGGATTTCACCAGCTGCTCCATTTTAACAAAGCTCGGCTGAAAACCTATTTCGTTCCACTCACTGAACTTACAGTGTGCCCAGTCATTCCTGAGCGAGTGTAAGTTGCCAGCTGCAGTCTGGACATCAGGAGAAAATACAGGAACTTTACCAACTTACCAAGCAATGCAAACAAAGCTGACGCATCACAACGTTCGTCAAATGCGTTAAATTTGGCCATGTAGTTCTCCACAAACAGCTTGGCAAAGTCAATATGTGACTTCACCCGGTAGTCAAACGTGGGATAGTCATACTTTCCGTCAGGTGTCTTGAATGTGTAGTTTCTATTGATATTCTCATATTTGAGAGAAGTCGCTGTGTACTTTTCGGGCCAGTTGTATCTCTCAGTATGGATTTTATGGTCTTTGGTAGCTTTTGGTACTCCTTCCGAATCTCTTGTTCAACAAACGGTCGTATTTTTGGGACCAGAACCTTGTTTAGAGCAATCCCGAAGACTATCCATCTTTTCTCGTTGTCAAAAACGTTCATTATAGCATTCCAAAGATGAGGCTGTCAACATATTAAGGCAAAAAAACCGAGCTCTAAAAGGAAAAAAAGATAATCCTTTATTAAACGATTAATTCAATTGATTAATTGACCGAACGAATCATTTATTAATCGAAGGTTGATTAGTTTATTCATTCATTACTTATTAGTTATTAACTATTAATGCATTTTACTTTCTGCTTTCAGGAACCAACCCATAAAATTATGAAGGGGTTTATGGTCCATTGTCCACTTTAATCACTTTAATCCTCAAATTCCCTCTCCAAATTAACTCCACATAAAATATCATACATATTAGGTTTAATTGCAAAATAAATTACCTTACAGGCATGATTCACTTTCAAAGAAAGGATTTTGAGCTTTCCCAGCTTGGCTCAAGACTCAAGCTACCATTATGGCAATGAATTGAACTTCTTCAGTCCTAAACGTATTTCAGGCCTGGTGTCACTAAACAAAAGCCACTAAATAAAAAAAAAATCAGGAGCTGCACACCTACAGTGGTTCTTCATTCTGTACATTCTCAGTTGGATTGAAATTTGAAGCAATACTGTTGTGGGGGAAGAGAAATGATTTATTGCAAGGAGAAAAACTTTTGAGAAAGGACAAAAAGAAACTACTGCACACTGAATGCACATGTGAGAAAGGGATTAGTAATCACACCTAAGCCATAGAAAAGGAAGGCTAGTTCCCTACGGCATCATCCTAAACTGGAGTTGTACTGTGCATAGGGCCCTTTTAGGTCCTTCAGTGAAAAAAAAGAAGAAAAAGCACACACACCAAAGCAAGTCCATCAATACTGGAACTGAAAAAGACTCATACTGAATCAGCACTCTTCCTGGGTCAATAGATTGGAACCATACATGTATGTGTCATGCAGTATGGACAAAAATAAATCATGTCATCATTTTCTCTAAAAAGTTACATCTCAATCTGATCAATAGAATACATCTTAGCAAAGGAATCCAAATTTAGCCAAACAACACAAAAATTAAAAAAAGAAAATTCATACAAGAAGGTCAGTATAGTGACCCTATAGGATCATTATATTTGTGATCTATGAAGCTGTGCCTGGCCATTAAAGTGAAACAACACTGATAAGAAGACAACTAATATAAAGTTGAACCTCCAATATCCAGATTTGTGGATACTGGGTTAAATAGCCTAGAAATTTTGAGAGTCCGGATAATTGAAAATATTATTATAAATGAGTTATAAAGATAGCTGAATTGACATTATTTAGGCACTATTTAACAAGAATCAACGTACATTGTCATGTCATTTTGTATCATTGCCAAAATTTGCCAAAGTATATACAAAAATGTTTTACAATGACAACGTTTTATGAGCTAAAATGCTGAAGTAAATAAGTTTGTTTCAAGTCGATACTGACAAGGTATAAATGTTGTAAATCATATCATACTTTGAGGCTGCATTAATGAAATAGCGTCAACATTGATTGAGTACATCTTCTTTGTTTGCTGGGAAAAACCCCGGAAGGAGAATGCAATGTAAAATGTGTTCGATTCCGAGAGATGGCTAGAGGCGAAATGGATTTCATTTGATCCTTAAACCGCGGTTAATTTCGCTGAATATTGAAGAATTCCCTTGAGTTCTGTGGTAGAGAATATCAAAAACAGCCCCTCATCAGTCATCAATAGAAGACAGGTACCCAGCACACACGCGCTGCTCGGTTCAGTTGTTTTCACATAAAAATCGTTTCGTTCCCTTACCTTCAATGCTGCATCATGTCTGAAGCTCATCTTCAGTCATAATCTTCAAAAAAGGATCTAATACCGTAAATCATCTCAAGTGCGAGAAAGTGAAAGTGTTTGTGTTTTTCCTCACTTCCTGGTTGTCTCGTCCAAGGCCTTCTCATTCTTTAATGCCTAACCAAGGCCTCAGCCCAAATCAGCTCTGAGCTCGTAGGAAGTTGTCATGAACGAATTAACTTTTATGTTCTCTACTGTTGAAGAAGATGTGAAGTGACCCCACTACATATAGTTGGTACTATTGACAGAATGGATGGCAGCGACATTTACTGCATGTGACAAGCTGGTATTCAAGAGATTGTCTTTACTACCAGTATATATTACTACTAGTATATATTATCAATCTTTTTTTCTCTTCAGGCAACTTGCCTCGATTAGCTTATGCTATATGCAGCTTGTGTCTATACCTTTTTTACAACTGTAAAATTACGAATAAAGTTTTTGAAAGTTTTTTCCAAATTTCATTGGAAAAGAACAGGAGGAGTGATCAGGTGAAACATTGTCATGTTCCTTAAGAGTGTTTGAGCTTCTGATGAGAGCTATAAAATATCTTAGAGTGTCTGAGATATGATTTGTCTGCCATAAAATTTCAAATAGGCATCCAAGCTGATGGCCATTACTGCAGAATATGCAATGCATGCCTCATTTCCCTAAAATCTGATAGATGGAAATCATCCGTTTTCCTACAGAGATCTACCAACCTCTCCACATTAGTTCAATCAGACCTTATTTAGTCTTGTTCCTAGGAATAAAAAAGGCTATTGGAAAAATTTTTTTTATCCTCGCTGTTAAATATCAGCCTTACTGGTTCTTTATTGTTTAGCATGTAATAAGAGTCTTTTCAGACCATCGAATTGTCACATAATTCTTGTAATTTATGGGGTTGGAGAATAAGGCTGCAAAGAGTGTATACGATTTTGTTGTGCAGTTGAAATGATAAAATGAATGTGATTTTGATTGGGAAATAATCGATTTACTTAACTATTTATGTTACAGCTGGAAGCCCAAATTAGTACTTGTTTTAATTCACAGTTTCCCCACGTCATTGATCACTCGACTTTGACCCTTTTTGTTTTGGTAATTGGCCCCGCTGGTTGTGATTCACTTGAAGAAAATCTTTTGAAACAAAACATAAACATCTGTAAACTTTAATTTCTGGCTAAAACATTGCAGTACAGTTGAAGCTCTAAAAAACCCACACAGGAAGGTGAGTACTTCAAATGATCAACGATAAGACATAGTTTGATGCTACACTGGTTTGCAGATTTAATGAATGTAACCGAAGAAGTTACAATTCATAGACCCAACGTTTCGACATTCCTGTCTAGTGCCTTCATCAGGGGGTGATCTAAACGCTGCAACAAGAGGTCCTTTTCATATGATCACTAATTAGCGGTTAAAAGAGCACCAAAAGGCGGTTTTTCTTTGCAAAAAGGAAAATTCAGCTTTATCGGAGCATACTTGCCTAACCAACAATACAATTGGGTGGGATAATTCTAAAAATTATCACCACTAATCGGCGTTACCACCAGCGCCTTTGTTTGGAGGCTTGGCATATTCTCTCCGCCCACGCTCCTTTAAATCGTGACGATGGCGGTTTGCTTCCTGACGCCTATTAACACCTCGTCAGAAAAAAGGCCGCTAATTAGTGATCATATGAAAAGGACCTCTTGTTGCAGCGTTTAGATCACCCCTGATGAAGGCACTAGACAGGAGTGTCGAAACGTTGGGTCTATGAATTGTAACTTCTTCGGTTACATTCATTAAATCTGCAAACCAGTGTAGCATCAAACTATGTCTGATTGTCCACCTGGTTGCCGTGTGAACTTTAATATATTTGATCAACGATAAGTTGAGATAGCAATGACACGATAAAAGTGTACCATCCAATTCGTTTGTGCTCTTTGACAGGCCTCTTGCATCCTTCACAAATAACATCATCTACATCGATCGCCCAAACAATCATAAGACAAGACTTTTGCTTTTTGAAAATAACTTCCTTCCACTCACCACACAACAATTTTAAGACTTTGCCGGTAAGTTACAGCAAGTAAAATGAAAAGAGAAGTTGTCTCAAATACTCGATCCATTGATGTTTTCCGACGTATTTTCCTGCTTCTATTCTTTCGCGATTACCGACATGGGCGCATGCCAGCGGTTTCTCGCATCAAACTAAAATTTGCTGGATATGAGCAACAAAATGCCCCTCAGCTATATAAGCCTCTTCAAATTTCAATCATCGGCCTGTAGAAGAGAATTTTGAAATTCGTTCATCGTTCGTGCAGGAGTGACACCTTGTCTACTTTTTCAGTTCTTCAGGAAAGTGAAGGGGAGTGGACTTCAGATAAAACTGTTGAAGTCTTGAGATTAAGAATTCCTACATATTTCGTCCCTGATCCTCAGTTGCTTCATGACTTTATTACTGGTTTTCAGACCAGACCGGACGATGTGTTCGTTGTAAGCTATCCCAAATCAGGCGAGTTGTGTCTACTGACAACGTTTGTTTGTATCCTTCATAAGAAAGATGGTCCTTTGAGTCAGATAGCGGTCAATCTGACTCTAATGTTTGCTTCCAATCAGCAAACGTGGGATTTTATCAGGGTTTTTATTAGGAGCCGGGTCCCGGGTACCGACACCCGTCTACTTTGAACAGAGTACTCGGCTACTTAAAGTACGAAATGAAAAAAAGGAAATCGTTATGAAAAAAATTATCAACCTCAACTAAATATTAACTCTTCCCTGTAAGTTTAAAAGCCCTTTTCTGCACTTATTTATCAATTAGTTGCCATCAGATTGTGGAAATAAAATTTACACTGACGAGAAGGCGCTGCGCGTCGATAAGGACCTTAAGCAAACCACGACGGCGACGGCAACGAGGACATGGAAAAACGAAAGATATAATGGGCAGAACATTAGCTCATCACGTGCGTTTTTTCATTTCTGAGTTGTCCTATGCAAAACAACAACGTGACATCACCCAATTTGCATCGTCTGCGAACCGAAACCGCGACGGCAAATTATTTTAATTTCTATTTGGAAATTGGAACTCAACGCTTCTCTGATACCTAATGCTGAGGTTGAGGTGTGGCGCCGTATGAGACAGTAAATTTTGAAATTCTAATCATAGGCAGAAATTCATTTTTTAATTGAAGTCTTCCTTAGCGTTGCCGCCCTGACTGCTTAAGGTCCCTCACAGCGTTCTTAGAACTGTCTCTTCCTAAAGTGCCTAATTAGCTATTACATATCAAACTCATGGGGTACAAATAGTCTTAACATGAATGTAGTGACCACGCCCATTTCAACACCCTATTCAAATCGAGTGTAATTTTCGAATGTTTCACCATCCTGCGGATTCTCTACGGAAAAAGCACTCAAGGTACCTCTGAAATATTAAACTATAATATTGTGGCTTTTTATTTCGCTAAGTTTCTAACTTGAAGGTAAAGTTTTTCCCTCGTCATTTTTACCTGAAATTAACAAGGCGTTTTTGATCAAAACACGACCGAGGGGAGGGTCTCGGGCGATATCTCTTTTATGCAGGCGCAAATTAAAAGTGTACCGCCAGAATAAAAAAGAGGAACAAATTTCCTTTGTTTTGATATGTAAAGTGTCGAACAAAAAGCAGATTTACCCTCGTCAAATGGCCTTTTAAAAACAGCTGTATCTTCCTCCTTTTGATTTTTTCCTGTTTTGTAAACGTGAAAGCAGTAGGAGAGAGATCGGGAAACTCAGAAAGCACTTCTGCCATCGTTTACTTACAAGATAAACAAGTAAGATTAGTGAAGTTCGTTGAAGCATGGAGTCTAAATAAATGCCTTTTTTAAGCTTGTTTGCTGGATTTTTCGTAAACTTTCCCGATTAATTTTTCGTTTCAGCTCACTAATCTATGCTATTTCAAAGCAATGTAAAGACGAAGACGGAGAACCATGGGTCGGTCCTTTCAACAGTCGTAAATAAAGTGTTTGAGCAATCAGGTATACGAGGTGTAATAATCAATAGCCGCATATCAGAAGTCTTCAGAAAGAAAGTATTCTGTCTTCAGAAAGCTGTCAAGAAAGCTAGTAATCGTGGCGGAAGGCAATTAAATGCACTTCTTGGCAAGTTGGAAACGGGCCCTCGGTATCGATTTAATAATATATCGATCTCAATATCATACAGTTTCGTATCTTTCTTCCGTGGATTCGCCTTTCTAACGAGGGTGTACCTTGAGTATTCATTGCAAAATCGCTTTGTTTTTTTTTAAATTCCCTCTTTGGCTTGTCCGCCATTTTGAAAATTCGTAACGTAGAGCATGCGCATTACGTGGGGTTAGTGGTTGCGTACACCTGGGACCAAGAAAAACAAATGTTCGTCGCACTAGGGAAAGAGTTTGATACGATAACTCTTAAACGTGACGTGCCATAAAAACAAGTGCGTTCTGCGGAGTCATCATGACAAGCGAAAGTAGAACTCATGCAAGCTCTCGTTTGCACATGAAAAGTCAAGTGCGATGACCTAAAATATTAAATTTATGTTTTCCGGTTTGAATTGGACCACAGCCGGTGTGAAAGTTTTTTCGAAAATTACGTACGCTTTCTATACTTTCCATCATTTAAACTGTTCGTAAAACACTTTTTATTTTTCTGAAATACAATTCAGAATATAAAATAGACAACAGGAGACGAATGCCACAGTGAAAGATGCTTATTAGCTGACACGTGCCTCTCAGTAAGCCAACATTTAATTGGCTTTAAAACTCAAACATTCCGAGAAATTGAAAGAAACTTCTTTCCAATTTAATTTTCATTCTAAATGAATTTTCACTACTTAATGTTGGCTTACTGAGACGTACGAGTCAGCTGATAAGCATCTTTTACGGCGACATTCGTCTCCTGTTGTTTATTTTATATTCTGAATTGTATTTCAGAAAAAAGAAAAATGAAAAAAAAAAAATTTCTGCCTATAATTAGAATTTCAAAAATGGCTGCATGTGTTTACCGTCTCATACAGCGCCACACCTCAACTTCAGCATAACGTATCAAAGAAGCGTTGAGTTCCAAATAGAAATTAGGGCCTGTTTACATGGAGGTGGGGACCCCAGGTAGGTGGGTAACCCGCCTAACTCGCTTGTCCATATGATTTCTTATTTTATTTTGATCACGTTTACATGATAGGTGGGGTGACCCGCCTAAGCGGGTTGCCCGGTCTGGCAGGTAGGGTAACCCGGTCAGCCGGGGTGACGATTTGCTATGTAAACGTGTTAAGGTGGGGTAACCCGCATAGCCGGGGTCGCGTTCGTGGTAAGAAGCTCAAAAGCGAAACATGTGTGTTTTAAAACTTCGTACATTTCCTAGCCGTCTCACGGCAGAAATCACCAGAAACCACAACGGACACACAAGGAGTGTAAAATGTTCACATTTCAGAATATTTAGCGTTGTAAATCGACCATATTTGATTTCCCAAACTATTCCGTATAACTTATTAAGTCAACGGTTCCTCGCGAAACCAAGCACCGCGTAACACAACGCCTTCATGAATAAATACGTACGTGTCCGAGAATTAATCTTTCGTCTTTTTCGAGATGTGAGCTTGGGACGCCTCTGCTCAAACTCCTTAATTGCAAGCGCAACAACAACCTCAAGAAACCTCACCCCAGCACCCCGGGGTTGTAAGACTGCATGTAAATGCGTTTTATTTTTCGACCACGGCTAGGCAGGTTACCTCACCTACCTGGGGTCCCTCTTCCCATGTAAAAAAGGCCCTTAGTTAACAATTGGTTCATGCGTAAGCGTGCGTTCATAGAGATATGAAGCACGCGGGAAGTTTGGAGAGCACGAAAGATGCGTAAGAGAAGACGCTAGAGTAGCTCTCGGCTACGCCGCGAGCAACTCTTACGCATCTTTCGTGCTCTCTAAACTTTCTGCGTGCTTCTTATCTCGATGAACGCACAGCTGAGTATGAACCAATTGTTTTACGACATTTTCAACCCGATGGTTTGCGAAACGGGATGACATCGGCCGTACTTGTTCTTTGTTTTCTTTTTTTTTCGTTCTTTTTGGGGAGTTAAAAACTCCTTTCCCAAAGAAAAAGTAGGCAGTTCTTCCTCATCAGCTGGCTCACAACTTTCCATGTTTAGCTTAAATTGCCGCCATCATATCTTTCGTTTTTCCTTGTCCCCGTTGCCGTCGTTGACTTTGAGTTTTCATAAACTACAAAAGTGTTGTCAGTTCCCTCTTTACCAGTTTATAAGTTAAAGATAACTTGTAACTGTAAGAAGAAAGGAAGCTCTGACAACAACAGCAGTGTTTTGATGAAGCAATAGCTGTGTAGTGAAATAAACAAAATTTTCCCAGAGTACCATTATTTCTTACTATAAATAGATTAAGTATGCGTCATTTCAGGAAGATTTCTTTACCAAATTGCAGGAAAATGCGTTTCTGGGAGACTTAAGTTTTAAAAGTTTCCCTCAGACCCCCCTAAACGTTTGGCCTTCGGCCCTCAATTTTACAGTGTACGTGGCTACTCACAAGGCAATGCCCTTCTACTTTTCAAGGGTAAATGAAAACCCTGATTAAATAAATAAGATTATTTGAAGTAAATAGACAGTTTCCATCACACTCATATCAGGGTGAAGCAACCAGATATGATGACTTGATGGCTAGTTGTCTGAACTCTAAAATCTAAGGTCCATTTCAAAAACACTGACCTGAGTTTCATTGTATAGTTTTTTTAGGCAAGTTAGTCCACCTTCACATTTCCCTTTTCTATTTGGGAGTATAAATATGTGTCATCTTCCTACCATATTGACATTTGGAATTCGGAGATTGTCTAAATCTGTGCTCAGGTCATTCAAAATGATAAAGCCAAAATATGCCTGTCTTTGTTTTTATTCATTTCATTATAAACTTTTTTTTCTTTCATTTAGTTTAATATTGAATACTGTGAGGTTTCCATGGCCATGCTGTAAGAAGCAACGTGAAGTATCAAATTGATTAAATTCTGTATTTGTCTAAGGGACCATCTAGGTTCAAGAAATTGTCTGGCAGATTTATCACAATGGAGAAATCAACAGTGGTAAAATTGAAGATCGTGTCCCATTTGTGGAAGAGGCAACCAACCCAAATTCAACTTAGCCTGACGTTAAAACTTTACCAAGCCCTCGTCCTCTAAAGACCCACTTCTCTTATGAAGCCATCCCTAGAGCTAAAAACAACAACTCAAGCTGTAAATATATTTACATTGCTCGTAATCCCAAAGATGCAGCAGTCTCAAGCCACAAATTTTGTGAAAAGCCTTGGATCCTCAACAGGATTGAATGCACCATGGAAATATTGCTTAAGGTATTGTTTATTGAGGGAAAAAAGTAAGCACATTACCTTTCACAGTTTTGTTTACACCGACTAGGTGATTACTGTCTGATAAATTTTAATTTTTTACAAAATTTTAGAAGTTTAACTAAGGTAGCTGTAGGCCAGAGGAAAAAAGGTATAAGTTCGACTGCTTAGCTTCAGCAACATTGTAGAAACCAGTTCCTTCAATTCATTCTTTGAGCCATTTAACCAAATTAAAGTATTTGTGCAGAAGATATATTTTCATAGAGTTTCCAACCTACAACCAACCTTCCAGTAATTACAGTAACTGTTGTTCCTTCATTTGTGTTTGGCTTAAGGAATTTACTAATGTACTGCTTCATGTGCAAACATAATGACCCAGACCCTCATTCTCCTTAAATGTAGATGGTTTTTCAAACATTATCTAGCTACTTGAAAGAAAGACTTCAGAAGATTCCAAGCCAAAATAATAAAAAAATAATGGTATTTTTTGGGCGGGTTTAATTATTATTAGCCGACCCCAGCCTAACCTTTATTTTCAGGAGATCCATAGATTCAGGGGACACTTGCCCTGGTCCCAAGGGTACCTTTGAATGGAGGTTTCACGGTATGAAATTTGGTTTGACGAGGAATAATTTTCTGAGGAATTAACTTTAGTGCCACTTATCTATTTTATATTTTAATTCATTAGTTAGCCGTGTATAGTCAGTGGAGTGATCATGTTCTTGGCTGGTGGGAGCACAGACGTGATCCTAATGTTCTAATCCTTAAATATGAAGACCTTCAAAGGTATTTGCATTCAAATTATGTTTACCCTCAGTTTCTCAGTGGATGACTCTGGTGGTTTATTAGAGCACTGAGCACTGTGAGTCCAGCTTTTCACTGGATTCCATAAGTGTAAAATATTCAAGTAACAACAGTAACAGCAATAGAAATGACGACAAAAATCGGAATAATTATAATAAAAACATATTTTCAAAACTTAATGAATAAACAAAAGTAGTCATCATATGAACACTTCATCTTTTCCATCAGATATGAAATGTATGAGAAAAGTTTGATAGATGCCTATAATTACTCCTGGGAAGCAAACATTTAAGTCAGATAATGCAATTAAGTAAATTAAAATGTCTTTAATGCAATGGTTCAAGTTTAGCTTCCATCATATAGTTAACTCTCTAATTTTTTGTATTTTGTGGTTTGTATTTTTTTAAGGGAAGGTACATTTTTTCTTGGGGATGGGGGGGGGGGGGGGCTGGGGCCTCAGAGGGGAGGATCATCAGTGAAAGTGAGCACCAAAAGGGGAGGCTCGTACCCCTTTGTTAGCTGTTCAAGGGAAGATCACACACCTTTTTCAGAATCTTTTAATGAGGATTTTCGTGATGTTACTCTCCATTTTTCTTACAGATTAAGCTTTGCTTTTCACTTAATTTGATTTGATTTGACGTTTTATTCTATGTTCTAGGTTACATGTCTACATGTATATTATGCCATGGCACATAGCTTTCTTGTAGGACTTGTGTCGCATCTTTCTTTCCTTTAAATGCAATATTGTGGTGATTAAAATGAAGTTTGAGTTCACCAACTCTAAGGGATGACAACTGGTTTCTGTGATAGAGATCTTCCTACTCATTATCTGTTAGCGGCTCATCTTTTCTCATTTCAATGTCAGTTAGATGCTCAATATAATTTGCAACAAGCTTTTCTGAAACAATGTATTTTTCAGAAAACCCTTTGATTGCCTTTTTATCCCCTGCTTTGAGCTTACCCTCTTGAAACATCTGTTTAATTTGAGCTCGAGGCTGATAATCATTAGGTTTGCGGCCACTCTAACGTTTTCGTACTTCGTAGGTAGTCAAAGTTGGAAAGTTTCCTGCAATGGGGATAGGGTTATGAAGTTGGTGTAGCGGGAGGAGGACTTACAAAGTCTCAAAGTTTGTGATACCACATTCAAACTTCAGCTTTTAAATGTAAATATCCTACACTGACTGTTCACATTTTCTTGTTTCAGCTCGCAGTCCTTCAATGTCGAGATATATTTATATTCCAACATTTTGTGTTCACAAGTGAAATATGTCTGAGGTTTCTACAGCATGGAACTTACAATGTGGTAGTGAGGGGAAGGTCGTACTTTTGTCAGTCACCCAAAGGTGGGGGGAGGGGGCGGGGTTAGGAGTTTTTTTAAATTAAAACGCAAGGCAGGGCCAACCCTTTTTTTTGGGGAAAAATAATACAAAAATTCCTCAGCCCTCCCCTCCCCCTTCCCAAGTATGACAAATATCAAACACTTTGAAACAGTTGACAGCTATCTAACATGAAGGGTCATCTATCTAATGGAAGATACTGGTAAAAATGGGAATGAAGATGCTTAACAATACACCATCTGATTCAGGGAAGTAAAATTATATGCCATAGGATGAAATGAAAGGATGTGGACTTGAATTGGACTTCGAACTGTGACACATCATAATTTATACTTTGCATGGGCACTATGAAAGTTATCATCTGTCTCATACTGTGACAGTCATAACTTTTATTTATAACAACTTTAATTAAATCGTATCAAGAAATAGCCCATTGTTCCGGATCAACTTCTCCAAACAAAAGTCCTGAGTAATTGGTAGTCCTGAGGGACTTTGGCCGAAAGGAGGCGGAAAAGCTCGTAACTGATAATGACATATATAATATATTATTATTAAAAAGGGTTATAGAGTTTATACTGATGACTTTTTCTTGATTACCTGTTACTAAAGGATATGTATTCATTAGTGTTTACAGAAGTGTCCTTTCATGAACTTAAAAAGCTGAACCAAACTAAAAACTCCTCTGCGTTGAACTAGCGTCGGTAGTTTCAAGGATTTCAGTCGGTTTTCATACGGAGTGTCTTTACCAATGGTCCATCTTGTAACTTTCCTTTGCACGCATTCAAGTTTTTCAATCAAATATGCTTGGGTGGATTCCACGCTTGACAGGCATACTCCAGTATTGGACGGATCATGGCTTTAAAACCAGGAGAAAAATGGTTAGCCAGGAAAGTAAAGAGCCGGTAATGCCAAAGCGTTCTATTTTGAGTAGAAGAGGGTCGTGAGGAACTGAATCGAAGGCCTTTTCAAAGTCCAGAAATATCACATCCGTAGAGAGGCATTTATCTAGTGCTTTGGCCCACTCATGGAAAAAGTTATCAACTGAGAGGTACAGAAGCAGCCAGGACGAAAGCCATACTGATGACTACTAAGTAGATTATTTGATCCAATAAATCCAAACATGCGACCGTACATCAGTCTTTTCAGGGTCTTTACAAGCAGACTTGTAAGAGAGATAGGACGATAATTCTTGAAGAGATCTTTTTAACATTTATTCAAAATTGGAATGACGTGAGCAGATTTCCATTCCATAGGCAAGGTGCCAGGCTAGAGTGAAAGTTAAATAAATTTGTCAAGGACCCTGATATAGCTGGTGCAGCCTCGCGAAGCATACGCGCTGATATCCCATCCGGACCATGAACTTTTGTAACGTTTAAACCGATGAGCTACAAGGTTCCAGTTAAAATTCGGTAGATTAAATTCCCCAAGCGAAAGGATATTAGATGATGGTGGAAATTTTTCTAGCGATTGAACCAGTTTAGTTAGATAGGCCATATCACTGCTAGGAGAGCGGTAGTATACTCCAATAAAGTATGATGAGCAGGGATTGAGATGGACTTCACACCAAAGGATTTCACAGTCAGTTTCGAGGTCACAACGTCTGTAACAGCAAATGTCATCCCTTAGAGCTAACAAAACACCACCACCTTTTCCTGACGATCTCTTCGGTAGATATTATAATCAGATGACAGGACTTCTTGATCCATTATATCAGGGTTCAGCCGTGTTTCGGTTATAGCGATGATGTCTAATTCCTTTGTAAAGACTATAGCTTGCAGCTCAATTCTCTTGTTAACAATACTACGGGCATTTAGACTGCATAATTTGAGAGTCAAGGAATTGAGAGGCCCAGGGTTCAGTTGAATATCGTTAGATATTAGAAGGAAAAGAATGAATAGATATTTTCTGGTAGAATATTGATGGCGAAGCATCGATTTTCCAGATTAGTCGAACTTTCGGTGACTTATCCTTGGGAATGTAGTGGCCAAGACGATGAGACCATTTGCGATTGAAGGCCTCTGATAGATAATATCATTACTTGGGCTTTTCAGCAACACGTTGGCAAAAAATAGCGTCAGGAGAAACGAAATAAGCGGAGCCACATGGAGAGCGTCCGCCATAGCCAATTGCCATATCAACTTGTATTACCAAATAACTTACCAAAATAAGTTAACTTACCAATTACCAAACAACTTACGTCATTCCAGTCTAGTGGTCAAAATGGAGAGTCTGCATTTGCAGAGTGACCAATCTTTGAGGGAAAGATCTTTCAATTAATTAAATTTCATTTCAATTACAGACCACAGATAATTTATTGGGCTATTATCCCTGATCTTGATATATGCTCAGGGTATTTTCCCTAATGTGGATATTTTCGTGTGGGACTTCTTTTGTTGACTTTCCCATCAGAGTGTTTTTTAGGTGGAGGACAGAGAGAACCAGATAAAGACTCTGTTAATTGTCTTCCAACAAGTTAATAATCCGCTTCATAATTAAGTTATGACTTGTGAGTACCTCTGAAGTTGTATTAAAGACATCAAATGTACCTAAACTTAATGATAATGATTATTGAGGGAACCTTTTCCTAGAGATATGGTTTTCAAAGGATCTCAACTTTGGATTATAACTGTCAGAGGACTCCAAGTGTATCTCAGCGCCAAAAATCAAACAAGTTGTTGCTATTATAGAGTAATTTTATTTCAGGGATCCAGGCTTTAGGATTGTTTTTATCTCTGTTAGGACCAAGTCTCCCACTAGTTTTCATGACCCCATTCCAGATGTTTTATAAATCCTTGGCTATTTATCGATTAACACGTATTGGATATAACTCCCGTTACAAAGCTGAGACAAATGGCCACTTTGCAATTAGGATGAAAGAGCATCTAGTGACATTTTAAACGTAAGTCGCTTAAGTAATTAACCGTAAATATTTTTGTTTTAACTTCAATGGGAAGAAATTAACCGTAAGCCGTAATTTGACCATCACCCAGTTGAGAGCCTTTTTACAGATTTAACAATACATGTATTTAACAACAACCTAAAGCGTGAACGAGTTGAAGCTTAAGGCCGAAGCAATACGCTACGTGTATATTATAGAGCTGGACAAATAAAGTAAGATACTGACACTAAGAAGACAAGTTAACACAGCCACTAGCTAGAGTATTTTTTTTTTCACTCGCAAGGCTCGTCACAAATCTTTTTTATTACAACTTATTTGTATTTTATTGAGGTAGTGCCCTCGATAGGGATAACCTTCGTCGTTTTTATTCATGTATTTTTGTACATAATAGACATCGTGGTTTTATTTCTTTTGATAACACGATATTTTCATTCCTCGCGTTGACTCGAAGGCGAGGTTTGATTTTTAAGAGAAACAATTACCTATAGCTGAAAAATCCGGTTGAATTGAGACATCAGTCGTGTAAGAATTCATTTGAATAGGCCTTGGAAGGGTTATACCATATGGTAGATATCAGGGTAGTCCATTTGGGCAGTCCTTCCGGGTAGTCCAAGGACAGGGAGTCGTTGTTTCTTCCATCAACGTTCGTCATAAGCATCCCTTCGCCCGCGGGGGTATGACGCCTTGAGCAACATGAGGTGGCAAGAGGTCAGCATTGGGGTCTAGTGCTCAGTGCCACAGCCACCGAAACTTTACGGTCTGCCGAAACTACACAAACCTGGTTTCCCAGTGCGACCAATTGTTTCTTTTTGTGGTTCTCCGACATACCAACTGTCAAAGTACCTGACGACAATACTACAACCGCTCACCGACAAATCCAGACGTAAACTACAATCCACCGAGGACTTCATTAACGCCACTAAGACTGTACAGTTACCTGACGGCTACAAACTAAAGTCATTTAATGTGAAATCGCTTTTTACAATTATTCTACTTCAACTGGAACTACAGTGTACCGAGACTGCTATCCTACCGCTACCGACAGAGGAAATTATGGACTTACTTTACTGACTTTGCCTTACTTCAACTTGCCTTACTTCAACTTACTTTCAGTACAATGGTAAACTCTACAAACAGTTGCACGGTACAGCTATGGGGTCTCCAGTTTCTGTTGTTGTGGCAGAAATTGTGATGCAGAACATCGAGGAAAGCGCCCTTTCGACTTGCCGACAAACGATACCGCTTTGGTTACACTACGTTGACGATACTTTCACTGCCGTTCAACACAACGAAATCGACGCATTCCACTACCACCTTAACGGTCAAAGCACTGACAAACAGTTTACGAGAGGTCGAAGAAAATGGTAAACTACCTTTTCTAGACTTCCTGGTAAGCCGTGACGACAACTCACTACGGACAACAGTTTACAGGAAACCGATATATACCGACAGATTAATGGACGAGTCATC
Source organism: Pocillopora damicornis (assembly GCF_964200805.1). Classification (NCBI taxonomy): domain Eukaryota; kingdom Metazoa; phylum Cnidaria; class Anthozoa; order Scleractinia; family Pocilloporidae; genus Pocillopora; species Pocillopora damicornis. The sequence goes on from NC_142672.1 coordinate 15,225,721, forward strand.
CTACAACCCGACATCACACAGAGCCACTGCTATCAGGACTCTTACGCGACGAGCGCAACTAGTACGCAACACGACAGACAGCTTATCCGACGAGAAAAATTACTTTCACCGTGTTTTTCAAAGAACAACTACAACGAAGACTTCATTCAACGTAACACTCACCGACCTACTACTACTACCGAGGGTAACGACAACCCAACTCTTACGACTACAGCAACTATACTGTACATAAAGGGCATATCTGAGAATATCTCGCGTATCCTACAACCATTCAATGTCCGCGTCACTCACAAACCTATTTTTTAAAGGTTATCAGCCTTTCCCTTGTGATAGATACCAGGGATCCTCTGATGTGGGAATTCAAGTCATGGTGTCATGCTCCACTATGTTCAGTACACCGTACTTGACTCGCTCTGATGGGTTACTGTCGTGGTAAGCGCTGTTTGAAATACGGTCTTAAGCGGCGAAGAAAGAAAATTATGAGAGCACATTAAGTTGCCAGCAATATTTGGAGCAATGACCTTTTCATGTTAATCTGCTGGAGAGGACAGTGTCGTCAGTACTCGACTGATTATTGAACTTCAAAGTGACTAAAGATACCGTTAACTCTCTACGGAACTTGTAACTAAAGGTGAATAAAGAATGGCTAATTTAAAAAAAATGCTCTGAAACAAAAAGAAGGGGAAACGCTTCCAAGGTTGAGTCAGAGGCGAATCACTCATCCTCTACTACTCTTAACGTTCCTTAATTTTTGCTTTTCAGGCATGTACTATCGCTTCTAAGACGCCAATCCCCTCAAGTTGTTTCGAGAGGGTGGGGTTTTCTTTCTATCTTCAATAAGATAAAGGAACTGCAATCTTTGATCATTGCTCGTATTCTCGCCTCCAAGGATTTCCTAGCCACTATGTCCGTTGAGCCCCCACTAGTGCCAGTCTCAAGGCGGTTTCGATAATGAGTATCGTCGACTAAGAACTTTAACACTCTTTCAAGATTGATGTGGATGATATTAGGTTCTAAAATCAAGCATTGTCTTAAACGCAATAGAAAATACTGAATTAACTTCAGGAGTTCGTTTGACGAAATTTCCTGTATGATCTAGTCATTAAAAGTTCCTTTCTAAATAACGGTGTTTAGATTCACGATAGAAATACCAATAATTTTGCAAGGCGATTATGATGATAACAACATGTGTTGAATATGAGATTTCCAATACTATTATTTTTGTCAGGGCTCGTTGTTCTTTCGAATTGATAAACATAAATGCAACAGTAACTGCAGAAAAATCTTGCTGCAATTTAGAGACATAACCGATAAGTGACTCTATCCATTCCCCTCTCGCAATACCTATCATCTGTGAAATCCAGTACACCGGCAGTGAAAAAGATTGCAGAGAAAATCTTGCAACATTCATACAACGCTTGGGAACTAACAATCCGAAGGTGGTGCCTTCTCTTGGAAAGAAAGTGCTTTCTTTTTCCTTGCATTCAGCGGCGTGACTCACTTACTCTAATACTGGAAACTCTCGCGTTCACATTTTGGGTATAGTTCTTTCTCAACTCGGGGAAAACTTTCAATAAAATCAGAGATGTCTTCTTCGGTTGACGAGAAGGTGGAGGCATCATTCTCCTGAGTGACTTCCCTGGCTATTAGCAGTGGCTGACATGTTTCGCAAGTTGCAGTACCTCGAAATGTTCTCCACAGTAAGAACACGCTTCACGCGTGTTTTCCGTATCATCTTGGGCTGCGCATGCACTCAGCTTGGAACATTCAGATACATGTTCAGTTAGCTCAGATACTGGTAAAAATTTGGAACGGAGTGTGCATCTTTCTTTCGATTCTTCTTTCTCAAAACCAGATTCAGTCACAGGTGGTAAAATGGGTGGTAACTATACTAAGAGAGTCGGAACTTAACTTTTGGGCTTTCTCGGTTGAACAAGAGATCTTTGTTACAGGGTTCTACCTGCCCATCCTTTCCCTGCCTGGAGTCGCAACTTGCAACACTCGATTTGTCAATGATGTTTGCTTCAGCACATTTCCCTGAATGATGAAAAATTGTCTTCTCAAACTCATTAATAATTCATGACGTTATAAGCCAACTAGAGCGCCCCATTTGGGTCAGGTGGATGACTTTGAAACTCAATGAAAGACGAGTTGAAAATAATAAGTGCTTCATCACGTTTTCATCACTAGTGATAAAATTGTTCTCAATCTGCATATTGATAGATTACTCAAACACAGCTTAACATGAATCATTAATTTTTAATAAACAATGGCCAGGAAAGACATTTAAAATTACAAACTGACAAGCTCAACTCATTTGAAATTAAAGTTTACAGAACATTACTTAGAGTCACCGACACAGACTGGCATAGTATCCATATCCACATTCTGAGAAAATTTTTTTGTCTGAATATTCCAAGGGATTGAACTCGATGGCTGGGTTCTTTTCCAACATGAATCGGCGAATGCTGCATGACAATCTGGTACAACGTTTTTGGAGGGTATGGATCTTTGGAACACTTTGCTACCTCTTGAACAAATTTGGATAACCAATAGTTCAGCATCAATACGTCTATCTCTATCATGGGCCTAGTAAGCGGCTGAACTCTTCGTACTCCTTTCCAATCCTCCAAAATGCCTACTGCCCACTTATTTTTATATCTGGTAGGCTTAGGTACTGCTCTCTCTACGCAAAGTTCTTCTTCCTCGATTGTTTTCGGGAAGCGAAACCTTCCTTCGGCCATGGCAAAAAAATATGTCAATCACTTTAAGTTCACAACGCTATTGGAATACAAATTTGGTGCAACGCGAAACTATTGGATAATTAAAAACAAAAGCTCACAAATACAATGAATGTCGACTGAATACAACAAATCACATACAAGGCATTTTGAAGAAAAATGGAAAAAAATACAACACTGCATAATTTTGTATTGTTTCTTTGGAGAAGACATTTCAAAAACTCGTGCTTCGGGTTTCATCAGGTTTCCAAACGCGAGAAAACATTTGAAACCACGAGGCCTGCGGCCTCGTGGTTTCAAATCAATCCTAGCCCCATTCCGCGCGGCTATCCATGTATGTTTGACTTTCGCGCAGATCAGGCGAATAAAAAAGGTGTGAGCTCGGGTTAAAAGGTAAACACAAGTACATTCTTATGCCAGCCGTATTCTAAAATCGTCAGGTAAAATGCTCTTTCTTCGAGAGTCCCGTGTTCCTTTTGTTATTAGTATTGCCTATGTTAAACATATTTCTTGTTATTTGTTTTTCCTGTTCTTTCCAATCTTGTAATTAGTCGTTCCGTTCTTGATATATTATGTTCGTAATACTTTACTCAAAAACCACTGGCAATGAAGTGTAAATAAGAAAAGTTCGGTGGAGTCGTTAGGAAATTAATTTCCTCTTAAATTCATTGCCGATGCGTTGGTTACATGGTTCCTTGGATGAGTCTTACGCCTAGAAAACGTACCTCATTGGCGCACCTTGTGGTTTTCGTGCGAAGCAGAAAAGTGTGAATGCATTTAAAGGAGCTCCCAACTGAAAGATCAGTTATGATGTATAGATTAATTCTTATAGAAAACTGACGATGTTGATTCATAGTTCGACAATTAGAAATTCTCGAAAGAGCTCTGTTATAGAGTTTAAAAGCGTAATCAGTGTTTTCAAATATCTGCCTAGCATGACTTTTCTCTCGATCAATAGTCGCTATCCAATCGAGAAGCTTTGTTCGATCCTCTTGATATTTCTCGTAAGCCGCTTGATATATTTCTCAACGGCGAGATCGTGACGCTTCTTCCCCCCAGCAGGAAGAATTATCACTGACGAGGTAATTAGCTAAGTAACCTACTCCAGTGAAGGCGGTAGCATTTAGAAAAGCTCCTTCTAACATTAATGCGATGATTCCCATTTGTATTTCTTTTTCGTACACAAAGAAAATCTTTCAATAGCATTTTAGAGTTCGCTCTTCTAGGTGATCTTTCAGACGCATGGCGTACACCTAGATGGTGTACACCTCTAAGTTTATAATATTTTGTCCAGTTTCTTCTTCAGTCTGTCTTCCAGCCTTATCTTTGGCAGGTTCAATCTACTTCCAATCTCATATTCGACGCAAATTCTCAAGAGGAGTACAAACGCTTCTACGCCAAAGCATAATCCAGCAAAATAGAAAATGCAAAAAGAAAATTTTTTCTGAATTCTGGAAGGATCTTTGGATTTCCTAGATACTCCTTCGTAGCCAGAGAGGCTGCGAAGACCACTGTGAACTTCACATAATTAATCTGATTGGAACTAGGATCTGAAGTCGTAAGCTCTTTGATCACCCTCTTGGCAACCTATCCAAATCCAGCTGCGATTCCAGTTATCGTCGTAGCATCCAAGACCGTTTTAAAAATCGAGAGGACATTTCATGGAAAAAAGGGTCAATCCGCTGTGCAAATTTTATCTCTATCACTGGAATTTTAGAAGGGGCTCGTTCTTTGGAAGATTATTCGGCTTTTCTAAGAGGGTTCATCTTTTTACTTACTCAGAGGAGCCATGATCTCCCTCCTTTTGTATTAGATACTAAACAGAGAAACAAGGAGACTTACAAGTGAAATGATTTGAACCATCCAGATCAAAGTGGAGTCTGGTGAGACTGAATTGGATTTAGAGATTGGCTGCTCTGGTTCAATCCTTTTCGTTTCGCCTCTCTCACTTTTTTTATGATCCGCAAGTCTTTTCTCGACTGCAACTCTTCTTGGATCTATCTCTGGTTTTGTTTTCTTCTCAGTTGAAGGTAACTCCTCTGCAAGTGGAACTTGTCCTTCAGGTTGTGTTTTTAGCGGACTGGTTTCTTTACCATCCATTTTAGAATCACACCAGAGAAAAAGAATCACCGCATAATTTATAATGATGATCTGATGTCCTTTGCCGATGGCGTATAGAAAAGAACTAATGCGGCGATATTCTCTGTCAAAGACTTTGCAATGCTGTTCATCTGCTGTGTGAGTACCCAAACACTTATTCCTTTATGCCTTGTGCTGAGTGAGAAAAGTGAAGTGTTATCATCAAGGCATTCTCACCTTAAATACTGAAGCGCGAACTCCCTCACGGAGGTGTTCACAGACGCAAAAGCGACAGAACTCGAAGCATCTAATAGCAAAAGCGAGGACTCCAAGTTAAATTTTTGGAGTAGGTAAAAAGGCATTTGACGTGCTCACCACAGGAGAGAAAACCGGCCGTCAGCAGTTAAATCCAAAACCTACTAAAGAGACTGAGGGAGCTCTCAGGTACACTCGTTAGAAAGGTTTTAGCCAGATCGATGTTTCTCTTTGTGTTCTCAACCTTTTTGATCTCGCAATAAATTTTAAAAAAAACCAATATTTCGGGGACCGGTTTTTAAAGCGAGTTGAAGTAACGGATGACAGCCATTTATTTCAACGGTCATATACTTCATCGAGAGAGATCTACCTCGATATCTATTTCTCGGGATTTGATAATTTTTATTGAAGTGTCTCGATAAATTAAACATTTACTATAGCATCGTATGATGAATTTTGTGGAGAAAAAGAGGCTCAGAACGGAATATTTTGCGTTTGATCCTTTAATCGTGGTTACCAAAAAATTTTACAGCCGTGATTTAGCTGCCTTGAAAAATTCACATGAGTTCTGTGATAGCGAACGTCAAAAACAGGCTCGCAATCTTTATTTGAAGGCGGGAAGTATTTGACTGTAACACATGCACTACTATTGCCTGCTCAGACCAAGACGCTTCCATAGAAAATATCGTTTAGTTTCCTTACCTTCTTCAAAGCTATTCCATATCTGAGGCCTATCTTAATTGATCTTATTCAAAAGAAAATAAAACAACGTGGAACACATCAATTAAGCCCTGAAACTGTAACATTACCTACTTCCTGTTTGTCTCGCTGAGTAGCAACAAATTGTTAAAAACGCTGCACTAGTCTTCGAATTGTGACAAGGCAATTAAGAGATATTAAGCTTACAAATTACTGATTGGCAGAAATCCATTCCTTACTCTTTGAGAGCTAGAACAGGAGAATCTCAGAAGAAATGCGAGACCGAGAGTTCTGGCCCCAGTTCTCTCCTCACCTGAAGATCTTTCATGGATAGAATGCGCGGGATATCAGGGGTTAAAGGGAGTAAGAAAAGTAATTTTCTGCCGCATACCTTTACCGTATTCCAATCTTTTCAATTAATTCTTTCCCGCTTGCTGTTCTCAGAAATTTCCTAACGGTTCGCCTGATAGCGCGTTGATGTGACCTTAGTCATGTGATCTTCATCATCAATCCTTTCAGAGGGGCTGAAGTTAAAATGTAGTCTTCTTCGGGTGGACAGAAGTCTCAGGTGAGTCTCTTTAAATTTAAAATATATTAGGACATTACAAACATATTTCCTATCCTCAGCCTTCCAATCGAGTGAAGATGGTAGGCAGTCAGCCCTCTTGAGTAAAGTTTTGGCTGCAGACTTTTTATGGCAAATAGAGTGGTGAGAATCGAAAGCGAGGTATTTGTCGGTGTGGCTAGGTTTACAGTAGACACTTGTCTCCAAATTAACCTAAACCCCTCTGGACACAGTTAAATCAAGAAAGGGCTATCCTTTTCACGTTCAAGGGTGAATTGGATGGACGGCTCCACTGAATTAAAATGCGATAGGAGGCGCTCCGCTTCATTTCCGGATACCGCAGAAATAACAGGTAAAATTTCCGCACAGCCCCATACTATTGTAAAACAAATCTGTTTTCCCAATAGCGATGTATTGTTTTTGTCATTGTTTTCTCTATCCAAGAACTGAATCCATAATGTAGTATGGGGCTGTGCGGAAATTTTACCAAATAACATCTTCGACATATCGTTTCCAGAAAAAGGGTTTAACCGGAGAAGTGGCTAAGGCCCTTTGTTCCACGTCTTCCATTACCATGTTGGCAATGACAGCAGAGACGGGCGAACCCATAGCTGTACCAAAAACTTGTTGATAGTAGGTACCGTTATATGCAAATTGCGTGGTTTTGAGGCAAAAAGACAGCAGATGAACAATATCCTCCACAGGCAAAGAAGTTCTTTGTCCTAGGGAAGCATCTTCTCTGAGTCTCTCATCCGCAACCTTAACGGCAAGATCAACTGGGATTTTAGTGAAGAGCGAAACAACGTCGAAAGATACTAATTCTTCACGAGAGTTAAGAGTTTTATCTCTTATGAAATCCGCGAATTTTTGACAGTGTAATCAGTATTCCCAACAACAGGCGACAAAATTTTCGCAAGATAACCAGAAATTGCATAAGTCGGAGAATTAACAAAAGAGACAATGGGTCTCAAAGGAATTCCCAGTTTATGAATTTTAGGTAAGCCATAAAAACGTATACATAAGCTGTCACTACTGTATAACATTTTGTACGTAGAGTCACTCATCTTACCAGCTTTTCTTAAGTCAAGCAACATTTTGTTTAACTTTCTTTGAGTTTTATTGGTAGGATCAGAGGTACACGTTTGAAAGAGCATCAAAAACCGGTTTTCTTTTGCAAAATGGAAAATCCAGCTTTCTCAGAGCACACATGCCTAACTAACCATACAATTGGGTGGGATAATTCTAAAATTATCACCACTAATCGGCGTTACCACCACCGCCTTTGTTTGGAGGCTTGGCATATTAACTCCGCCCACGCTCCTTTAAATCGTGACGATGGCGGCTTGCTTCCTGACGCCTATTTACACCTCGTCAGAAAAAAAGGCAGCTAATTAGCGATCATATAAAAGGACCTCTTGTTGCAGCGTTTAGATCACCCCTGATGAAGGCACTAGACAGGAGTGTCGAAACGTTGGGTCTATGAATTGTAACTTCTTCGGTTACATTCATTAAATCTGTAAACCAGAGTAGCATCAAACCATGTCTCTTTAAATTTCTTTTTACGATTATGCGACAGTCGGGGTGCGTTTGAGTTTCGAAGGCTGGACAAGTGGATATTTCATACATTGAAAAGAAGAGCTGAGTAGCTTCTTCTAGATTGTCACGTAATGCTCCTTGAAAAGCATCTTTTGGGGAAAGTATTGTGTGACATCCTGACGAATGGCTGCGAAGGAGACTAGGAACTGCAGGACGTACCCAAAAAGAGTCATTAGCCAAGCCAGTGAGTTGGCTCCTAATCTAATGTTTTGTTATCGAATGAAATCTGCCGCGAGAAATAGCTTTCAAATACCTGGTCATACATAAAAACATGTCCATGCCGCTTGCAAATCTTTTTCCCTTTCCTAGACTGTTTCTGGAGGTCCGTTCCTATTTCTCATCTATTAACTAGTGTTCTAAAATAACAAGAGTGTCGAAGATGCGTCTATAGCAGTTAAATCTACAGAGAGGAATGAGGTCAACAGTGTTGACAGTCTCACTACGTACAGATGAACAAAGTATTATCAAATTGAATGAAATGATTTTGCTTTATCAAGTGTGTAGCAACACTATAGTGTGGTGTGTTCTACATAAATTGACCAATCAAACTCCACGAGTGAGTGGTTCTATGGTTTTAGTAATTGTGACGCCAACAAGGAATTAGCCCAACGTGCCCTTTGATCTCTTTCTCCAAAAGTCGCTCGGCTAATCAATTTGGGATATAACACAAAAAGTTGGCAACCAGACAAATAGCAACTTCCTAAAATAATTTTATTCTTACCATCGGCACTAAAGAAATATAGCAACAAAAACTTTAAAACTATAAAATTCTCAGTTCTATTAATATTTACGGGTTAGAGTAAATATAAGTTATTTACATTCAACTGTTTAACTGCTCTCATTAGGTGCTCTTAAATTATTCCCTTACGTAGGAAAACTGCAGTAAATCCTTTTTCCTTTTAACGCAATAACATAACGTATCAATTCAAGGATGATTTTTCATCGATACATAATAAATGGAAAGCTGATAAAACTACTAAAGTTGAAACTCTCGTAAGGAGACAACCTTGGGAAGGAAAAGTTGTTCGTATCTTTAGATAGCCATTTACGTAAAGTGGAGATAGGTCGAAAGGACAGTGGCCGCTTACGAGAGTGTCCTTCGAAAGACTTTCAGCAGTAGCACGACACTTTTTCAATATCTGTTAAATATTCTATACAAGGTAAAAAAATAGGAGAGAATGTTCTCAAAAAAAATTCCAATCTTTGAAAACTACAATGAGAACTACATCAAACTAACAGAAGGGCGGAAAGAGAACTCACTGCAGGAGAGGGGAAGGGAAGGCAAGAGCCGTGAAAGGACCTCCTCGGGAGTCGTGAAGGATTTTTCCCCATGACAGTTAATTACAGTTTAAAAGCCCCCTCCCCTTGTTCCGCCGCCCTTGATAAACTTACGTAGACGTTCTCTGTAAGAATTGCTCTCTACACAAAACTGCTCGAGACGCTTTTTCAAATTTGTTTTTTAGATAGATAGAGGTAACTTCAGTTACTGTGGATGAAACGTTTGGCCGTAGGGCTAATCAACGATCTTCCACAACACAAAAAGATAATAAAACTAATTACAATAATATATGCAACAAAATTTTCATATTATTCATTGACCTATAATCATTAACCTATAACTTAGGATCTTTACTGCTTAACAAATACCCATCTACCTGGAAGGTAAAATCTAGACGGAACATTTTTTGTCTTGAAATATTTCAAAGGCGAAGTTCAAACGGTCTATTTGTTTATGACATTTTGCGAACGTTTGGGCAAACCAACATATTGATGATCACTTAAACCTTCAAGCCTCATAACCGTAAATGAATAGTGACCTTAGTCTTATTTCTAAGTACAATATCGAAACACCATGATATGTGCGTTTCGACGAAATACCCACAACTAACATTGAATAATCGTCTCAAAACCATAGAGACTCGTTTTAATTTTGAGTTCGTAGTCAAAAGCATTTGATGAGACAGCGGTACAAAAGTCCAGGGATGATGAGAAGAATCAACTAAAACATTAAAAATGACAGTTTTATGTCTTTGCGTTCACCTTTGGGCCAATGCGAAAGAAGACGAAAAATGCGCATGCACTGCTCGAAAGAACACAACCTGTTTCCATGCATAGGCTTCACTTCTAACAAAATTTTATGTCGATTGGGGAAAAAGGCAGCGGCAGAAATGTTAAGATACTCAGTCCAAAACAGAAAGTAAAAAGAATAATCCTCGCAAGTGAGTTGCAATTATGCAATTGCAGAAAAGAAGCCTCAAAAAAATTGGGCCTCGACGAGATTCGAACACGTGCTTCTCAATTTACGACGCAAATTTGAGTAGGTCTTTCGTTTCTGAACAGGAATGTGATCACTGCGGATGATAAAAAAAATACTTTGTATTTCATTTCATCGTGATCACATTCTTTCTGTGGGAACGCAGAACCTACTATATTTGCCTCACTACCAAATTGTGGCTTCCTTGCTCAGTCAGTGATAGCGCCCAACATATATCTATGAGGCACGGTTTCGAGCAGCGTCAAGGCCTGAAATTTTTGGGGCTCCTTTACAGTGATTTCTTTAATTGCAGCCACCTTACGCGTATCTTCTCATTATTTCTATAAAATGCACAAGCCAAAATACTCTATGTTTCATTAATTTGTGATCGCAGAAAGTAAAGTGTTCACTGTGTCTTTTTTGGGACAAATAAATTGTTCTGAAAATATTTTTTTCCTCTGTTTGTCATACTCTATGTCTTAATCGTTTTCCTTTTTTCTGTTTGTGTTTGTTTGTCTCGTACATGGGATCTGATGTCTAACAGTCTTGACCCTGTTCATAAAAGGAATTAAAAGGATCTTGCCCTTATATGGGACTGTGAAAGCTGTTATACTTGAAATAGAAGAACCGAATAAACAGATCTTGTACAAACTCAGTTATGCTAACTCGATCAACCAAGCATTTCCATGTCATCACAATCATCACTGCTTTCACTGTTACCTTCACTGTCGCACATTAAGTTCATTTCTTCTAGAAATTCAACAACATTCAGGTCGTCAGTGGCATGAGTTAGAACTTTTGGTCCATGCTGTTCCCTTTGTTGCCCACAACTTTCCTCTAACATCATTTCCTCGCTTTGCACTTTTAGCGTTGGCAATTTTAGCAATATCGAGTGCTCCAGTCCGCAAAGGGTTAATACACCGAATCGACCCGAAGAAGTCAAGAAGAAGAATTTGTCTCCCTCACAAGATCCACACAGCCTTTTGATACTTTCCCTTCCTTGACACAATTTCGCAAATGCAATAGCTTCACACCTGTTCAAGTCCCACAGGAACACGTTGCCATCAACACCATAAGAAATCAGGTAACGACCTCCTTTCACAAACTGACATAATTCGATTTTCCCTAAGTGGGCAGGAGGTAGTAACAGAACAGACTGATCTGTAGGTGTATTCATCGGGCAAAGGGCAATTCTGTCTGTAATGCAACAGGCTAACAAATTAGTTTCTGACGAAACTGTACAGTAGGTGAACTCGCTATAGTTTGAGATAAACACGTGGTGTTCTATCCCAGCTATTAGGCGACAAGCTGATGCACCATATTCCCAGATTTCAATAATGAATCCCCCACATACGATTAATTTCGTGTTGTCTGATGACAGACAACAGCAATCTAAAGGTGAAATCAGTGATTCGACAGCTGGCAAGTCGAATGTCACAATAAGAGCCCTGCTATGAACATTCCACACCTGGAAGCGTAGAATATCATTGCTGTTCTGGATATAATGAAGAAGTAAAGTGCTGTCAGGTGAAAATGTTAAATGACAACTATCGCATTCACACTGGTCTTCACACAATAAATGAGAGAAAGCATCATCAAAAATATTACAGATGTAAAGTTTAGGTCCCAGATGACAGGCAATTAGACCGCCACTTTGAGAAAATACAACACTCTTTACAGGGACAAAAGGAACAACGTCCTCTTTACCAACTGTTTCACAAAACTTAGGTGAGAGGGAAAAAACAGTGGCAGCTGAAATGAATGTACCATTAAAAACTCCCTCGGTAGTTAGAAGCAAAAGGAACTGTATCAGATCCTTTGGAGCATCTCTCAGGAAATTGATTGTTTCACCATGTTGCTCAACAAACCAATATACAATTTGTTTTGTGGATGGGTGGAAGAATGGGCTGTGTCCGGTGACGCTCGTCAGCACAATGTCACTTTCAAGATACTTGATCTGTAGCGATTGTGCACGGGTGTAATAGAGAAGAGCGTTACTGTCTTCCAAAAAGACGCAGTGTTCGACGTTTTTAGAAGCAAACTTTTTGATAAATTTCTTGTCTTCCTCCTTGAAGATATTAAACTCTCCAAATTTATAGCGAGAAATAAACCACTTCCGATCTAACGAAGACGATATCCATTTCTCGACGATATGATTCCCGAGCTCCACTGCTCCGTTGTCTAGGAGATGGTGGTCTAATAAAAAATATCTGTTAAGTACTTCAAGTTTCCTTTTCGAATATTTATCAACCTCATCAGCAAACCACTTTCGGTCAGCAGTGGGAACTTGCGACCCCACTAATATGGCTTAAGCAATGGAATGACAAGACAATTTCTCGTTTTCTTCGTATAAAAATGTGCTTTCGCACTCTACGGCAGCGCTCAAGTGGTACAAGAAGAACATTGGGGTCAGCTGTACCCCATTCTCGAGAAACGCTTTCTCCAGAAAAGATATTCCTCTTGGTACATCCCAAACCTGAACCTCGAACATCTCCTGGTAAAGGTCGAGGACACGCTGACGAACAATGTTAAGGTTTTCTTCCTCATTCTGTTCCTCGAATTTAAGGCAGTTTTGGCAGAGGCGAGATTTATGACATTCTTTAGATTCCATGACTGTTTCAATTACGACTTCTATCAAATTGTGCAATTTGGGTTCCAAAAACTGAAGACAATCATGTAAAAGTTCAAACCTATGTAAAAATTGGAAATTGCATGTCTCACGCCAGCCAGAAAAAAGAACTGAACCTTTACGTAAACAATACTTACGTTCGAGCTCATAGATGGCCCACAAACAAAATATGTTTATCAGGCAGGTTCTAGAATGAGCTCCGGTTGGAGGGTGACCTGCTTGCACCGCAATATACCTGGAACCGTTAAGGAAATAACTCCATTTATAGCAAATTTGCTTTTGAGCATTAAACTGGGAAAACTCCTTAACACAACCTTCCTCCAAGGAGAACCATTTGTCAAGCCTTCCAAAAAATATAAACTTACCGTCCGGCGAAAACTTTAAATGATGAATATCATCTACTATTCCTGTTAGAGTAGTAGGGCCTTGAACTTCCTCGAACGTAGACGTATCAAATAAGGAAAGGAAACCCTTTCTTGCTCTAGCCATCAACTTCTTATTAGGTGACAAAGAAAAGCAGTCAAATTCTGACAGGATTTCAAGTCCACAAAAAGAAAGCAAACGGTGATCTACCTTAGTAGCCCCTCTACTGTCTGGAAAAACAAGGTTTTCTTTGACAGTTTTAGAAGATTCTTCTAAGCAGCAATGTAGAAGTTGCGGACTTCGTAGGAGAACGTCTACGTTATTTTCAAGGAATATGCATATCTCTCGAAGAATTTCCTTCTCTCTGTCACTAATTTCGTCACAGCAAATTGCAAGCTTCACATCGCCAATGATAGAATATATCTCGATGCCCTTCGTTTTTAATCTCCTCGCAATAACTTGGTAATTTGCCAAGTACCTGAAAACGACCTTCAGAGAATCACTGTCGCCATAATCACACAAAAGACGAACGCCGATTTGATCACAGTACTCAAGTACATCTCCTTCCATGGAAGAAGGACATTCCCCCTGTTGATTCGCAATAGCGTCTGAGAGAACTTCAGAGATGATATCCCTGAAGTACCTACCTCCCTTATTCCTATCAACAGATAGCCTCGCTAAGGCTTTCTTCTTGTCAGTCAACCACGAAGGGATCAAATTGTGTAAAAAGGCGAAAGTCTGATCGGAAGTCCTTACAACCAAAAATGTCGAAAAGGCATCAATTACTTCTTGCTCATCGAGATCAGAATTTTCTTTTTGTAAAATGTACGAGATAAACGAGACAGGAAGGGGCGAGGGAGCGGCTATAGCACAACCAAACAACTTCTTGTACAAATCTGCGCCTACTTTGCGAAAAATTCTCGTGAAATTATGCCGAAAAAACTCCCCAATATCTCCTGGGAAAAGATCAGTGAGCTGACTTATCTTACCTGAATAGAGTTGATCCTTGAGAACTCTCTCAATGTAGTAAGCGAACAAAAATAATCCGTTGCACTTCGTCGCTACGTCTTCCGCCGAAAAGGGTAGACAAGAGAAGTCGACGCTTTTCTCTAAGTACAGTCTGATGTCCAGTTCGTGCTGTTGATAAAACTTAAGGTTTTCGCTGTTCCCCGCACAGATTTTAATGCAGGGATTGTACTCCTTTAATCTTACTTGCACAGTGTCCTCAGGACGACTGGTAATAAAGAAAACAAGCCATTGTGGAAGCAAGGGAAAACGGTGCATTATGAGATCGAGAAAATCATCCCTGGACTCATATTTCGTCTCATCAAGAGCGTCAATAACGATCAACATTCTCTTGCAAGAGGCACTGAATTTGGCTAATGGCTCTTGTAACAATTTTGTAAACAATTCCTGAATACCCATTTCAGAATTGCCCAAACAACTTCTAATGCCACCCTCCCCTCCCACAAAGTTACTGTACCGAGCATTACATTTACAAAGTTGACAGGCAATGGTCCCTAGAAGATACCTGGGATTGTTTCTTGTGCCATCATTATGGCGGCAGAAATAGGCAGACGCTAAGTTTCCAGTCGTTCTTGATTTCTGTGCCAGAACACCGGCCATCACACTCTTGCCGACTCCCGCATCGCCAAGAAGTACATACGCTCTGGACCTTTCAGGATTCTCAAACCATCTGTGAAAATCGTTCAAAAACCATTTTCTAGTATCTGGATGATGACGCTCAGCAAAAAATTTAATGTCTGCTTCACAACTGGCAATCTCTGAAACATCAAAACGGAAGACATGTTCAGGCTTAAGTTCACCAAATTACATTGAACGACTGTCTATGTACATATTGTTAATTTTGACAATCTTTTCCACATCGAGATGCTTTTAAGTTGCAAAGTTCCTTAATGGAATCTTTGGAAGAGTCTTAAGCATAGAAAACGTAACTCATTAGCACACCTTGTGGTTCTCATGCGAAGCAGAAAAAGTATGAATGCACTTAAGGAGATCTCAACTTAAAGATCAGTTACGAAGGTAAATTTGCTCTAGTTATGAATTTTGAAACATTTAGCGAGTGGGTGTTCTCAGATAAACTAAGATAAAATGAAAAGCTCGCATTACCATTGCTAATTTGGGTTTTTCTTGAGTTCTGATCTCCCAAATAAGTGATGTGTCGTTCCATGTCTTCTTGATCTGACTGCAGTTTACTTATCTGGTCTTGTGTGGTGTCAAATCTTTCACAAAGTATATTCTGGTTCTCTTTGATGATTACTTGTTCTTGCTCCACCAACGAAAGTCTTGTGTCCAGAGTTTCTCCAAGCTGAAAGACTTGCGCAGTCAGGGAGCGTTGATCGTCCTCCATGAGTTGTTGATCTTCCTCTATTTTGGAAACTCTTCTGTCCAGTTTCTCTACAGCTGTAATAATACACAGAAGTGCAGTCTGAAATTGCTGTCTTTCTTCCTCTTTTTCAAATGCAAGTTTATCAACATCATTCTTGAGAGCAACGAAATCTTGTTGAACAGCCTTTACCAGATCAGGGTCGACAGTAGCGTTCATGCACAGTATGGCACCTGTGTGAAAAGAACCATACGGAAATGAGATAGGTCACAGCTGATGCTTCTCGTGAGATACAACTTAAGCTTTGCAAGCAAGTTACTTGCAATCCATGTAAATCACCACATCGTTAACTCTTCGTGTTTGAGTTTCTGTAAGATTTTTTTTCCGACCCAAGAAACCAATTACCTTTAAATTTTCCTTCGAATTGGCGACAATTTTTGGCGACCTGACCAAAAAAGTAGCTCAAAATATCACAACATAACTACTTTAACCCGTAGTATGCCTTCTCAAAGAGCTCTCTGAATGTGTCTGCATTGCTTCTCAAGGGAGTCGGGAAGCAATCAGCAGTAAACATTTCCACCTAGTCAATCGTAAGGCAATGTGTTAAATCAAAGGATACTTTTAAAGGTACAGTACCGCTCACGTATACGTTAACCGAAAAACGCGAATTAAACGCGCCAAAACTCGCATGCAATTGCGAATAAAAAAATCGTGCGCGTCAAAAAGTCGTGCGCGCACGACTTTGAGACATCAACCTCATTAGTATGTATGAGGTAGTCCATTTGTTTTACTATTGTTGGCGGTTTATTGTTTAAAGAATAGGCTACAATTCAAGAGCACTAAAATACTACACGGCTACCAACGACAAGCAAACTTGTTCGTTGCAGTCGCCGTTCGAACCGACCTTCCCAAAGTTCTATTACCAATGCGACTTCGTAATCGGAATATATAAATGATTTATCATTTTCCAACGGAATTCTTTTATCAAAGTAGCTATTTCTCCCTTCGTTTGTAGAAACATCCGTCGCTTGGGAATTTGTTCAAAATTAATCTATTCTCAGTGTACTGTAAATCTGTAGAATCAGCTAAGGCGCCGTTTGCAACAAGTTGTCGCGTTCTGAATGCAAACCCACGCACGAATGCTTATTTCATAGCTTTCGTCATCGGTGAACATGCTGTTCTCAAAAACTAGTCTATTCATCACGCCATTTATACAAAAACTAGTAAGTGCTACCCGCTTATTTTAATGGTGAGTTACAGTATGATTACCTAGCTGTCACGAGGTGATTATAGCAGAGGCACTAAAATTCAAAATAGCTGCCTTCTGTTTTGTCAATGTTATGCAGGAAGTGATTAGAGCGATTAAAGAAAATACACTGCGAAGATTCTCGCTGATTAAATTAAATAAACCTATGAAATTCCTACAATCCGAGTAAATTCTTCTTTATTCTTGTTTGGTATTCTCTCCTGTTAGATTGCAATCAGCAGTACACACTTCCACCTGGTCAACCGTAAGGCAATGTCTTAAATCAAAGGATACTTTAAAGAGTAATACAAGTTACCTTTGTGTTGCCACTCATTCAGCTCTCTTAAGATTGCAGTCTCATGGGCACTTGGCAGGCCCAGAGATTTCACCAGCTGATTCATGTCAGCAAAGCTTTGCTGAAAACCTACTAGGTCCCACTCACTAAACACACAGTGCGCCCAGGCATTTCTGGCCTTTCTTACATCACCAGCTGTAGTCTGGACAACAGCAGGAAACACGGGAACTTTACCAAGTAGCGTGAGCACGGCTGATGCATCACAGTGCTCGTTGAACGCGTTGAACTTGGCCATGTAATTCTCCACATACAGCTTGGCAAGGTCAATATATGACGTCACCTGGAAGTCAAACCTGGGATAGTCATACTTTCCATCAGGTTTCCTGGGTAATGTGTCGTTTCCATTAATGTTCTCATACTTTAAAGCAACTGTGTGCCTTTGGAGTCGCCCTCTATAGCTCTGAGTATGGATATTATGGCTGGTTTGAAGATTTCCATACTCCTTCCGAATCTCTCGTTCAACAAACGCTCGTATTTTTGCGACCAGAACCTTGTTTAGAGCAATCCCGAAGACTATCCATCTTTTCTGGTTGTCAGAAACGTTCATGATAGAATTCCAAAGATGAGGCTGTCAACAGCTTAAGGCAAATAAACCGAGCTCTGAAAGGAAAAAAGAAAATCCTTGGCTTAATGATTGATTCACTTTAATGATTAAATGATCGACCGAATCGTTTAGTAGTCAAAAGATGGATTAATTTATCAATTTATTATTTATAAGTAATTATTTATTAATTGATTTTACGTTGTGCTTCCAGGCACCAACCCATAAGATTCTGAAGGGGTTTATGGTCCATTGTCCACTTTACTTACACTCAAATTCCCTGTCCTAATTAGCTTTAATACATGAAGTTTCATAAATATTAGGTTTGATCATAAAATAAATTACCTTACAGGCATGATTCACTTTTAAAGAAAAGATTTTGAACTTCCCTAGTTTGGCTCATGACTCAAACTCGCGTTATGGTGATGAATTGAACTTCTTCACTTCTGAATGTATTGCAGACCCTGTGTCACTAAATAAAAGCCCCTACTTAAAAAAAACAAAATTAGGAGCTGCACAAATTCACATAGTGGTCCTTCACTCTGAACATTCTCAGTTGAATTGAAATATTTGATGCAATGCTGGAGAGAAATGATTGATTACAGGGAGAAAAACCTTTGAGAAAGGACAAAAAGCAACCACTGCAGACTCAATGTACATGTGACAAAGGGATTGGTAATCAAACCCAAGCCACAGCAAAGGAAGGCAAGTTCCCTACAGTATCATCCTAGGTCAGAGTTGTACTGTGCATAGGATCCTTCTAGGTCCTCCAGCAAAGATAAGAAAGAAAAAGCACACACACCAAAGCAAGTCCATCTATACTGGAGCTGAAAAAACTCATGCAGAATGAGCACTTTTCATGGGTCAAATTGATAGGAACCTGTATGTATGTGTTATGCAGTATGAACAAAAATAAACCAGGCCATCATTTTCTCAGAAAAGTTACATCTCAATCTGATC
Organism: Pocillopora damicornis; assembly: GCF_964200805.1. Classification (NCBI taxonomy): domain Eukaryota; kingdom Metazoa; phylum Cnidaria; class Anthozoa; order Scleractinia; family Pocilloporidae; genus Pocillopora; species Pocillopora damicornis. The sequence continues at coordinate 15,244,351 of NC_142672.1, forward strand.
AAATATAATAAATCTTGGTACAAGGAATCCAAATTAAGCCAAAAAACACATAAAATTAAAAAAAAACTTATATAATAAGGTATAATGAATAGAAGACACCTAATATAAAGTTGAACCTCTAATATCCAGCCTTGTGAGAACTGGGATAAATAGCCCGGAAAATTCAAGAGTCTGGATAAATGAAAATATTACTTTAAATGAGCCATTAAAAAAACTGAATACATATTGTTTAGTCAACATTAAACAAGAATCAAAGTACATTCTCATATCATTTTGCATCATTGCCAAAATTTGCCTAAGTATATACAAAAATGTTCTACAATGACAATGTTTCATGGGCTAAAATGCTGATGTAAATCAGTTTGTTTCATGCCACAACTGACAAGGTAAGCATGTTGTAAATTATATCATACTTTGAAGCTGCATTAATGGAATGGCATCAACACTGATTGAGTACATCTTCTTTGTCTGCTGGGAAAAATTTGTTATAAATCTATAATGCAACTAAGTGATATTCATGAAAAAATGGCACCAGAGAAGGGAGTCCCCACAATCAAAAAATCCAGATGATCGAGGTCCAAATTATCAAGGTCCAGATTATCAAGGTTCAAATTTGAAAACAACAGGCACTAGAGTGATATGTTAAATGTATGTAATTAACAGCTGTGATATGTAGCACATTTAGAGAAAATTGAAGCTCTGATTGCATCTCCATGGGTCACCTTCATAAGCTTAACAATCAATTTGAAACTATTGTTATAATACCTGGCAACCTACATCATTCCACCGATTACCTATACAGGTAAACCTGGCCATCAGTCATTTTTTAACACATGCCCAGTAAATTAGGAGATTGTTGTAAATGCTTAGCAAGTGTCATAAAGACCAATGTGTAACCTCAAAAGGTTACCTAAGTGGCTGAGCAGACAATTTGAATGCACACAATGTCAAGTGATCTTTATTGCTAAGATGTAATTTTGCTTGATGAGAGTAGCAGTTAAGGTTGTGTATGTGTGGTTCAAATTAAAAGAAAATACAACAAAAACTAAACTAAGAAAAATGTGTCACCAAATGTAACATTAACCTAACTAAAAACGAATGGCTCATAAAACCAAATATGAGAAGTACACAAATAATACATACAAAAGGTAAACAATGTAGATGTAAAAGAAATAGAGACTAACACTTTGGTCTAGCTCCTTATGGAAACAAATAGCGTGTAGTGATTATCTAGGAGTGATTTAGCAGCGATGATTTTGTAGCGATGATTGAGAGAGAATCTTTACTTAAATGGAAATTGATCCGAGATAACAAACTTATTGCATAATAATCATTAACTGGCAAAAGACTTATTAATAGAAATGAACCAGAACAAAAACAATAATAAAGTGTGTATTAACTAAGTGTTTTGAAACTAACACAATGATCATAGTTAATCTAATGGGGAAGCCTAGAGCTGGCATGAATTTCTTAAACATTTACTGGTCTGGCAAATGGGTATGCCCTGAAATGCCCCTGCCTCATGATAAGTTGAACACCAAACATTTCCTAGCATAAGAAAAACCAAGACATAGTTAAGTGCTATTACAATGTTACATCGGTCTTTCAAGAAGAAAAATCAAAGCAGATACTCTGGTTGATCCCTAGAGATGTATAATGTTCGTTCCCAAAGTTGCAGTTGTTGTATGTTTGAGAAAAATGTATTACTGGGTACATACTACACTATTACTCAGCCTGCGGGCTTGTAATCAGCAAAACAGCTTTATTTACCCCTTGCCAAGCAATAACAACAACAGCTTGATACAAGCTTCCCTTAATATATAGAGTGACATATTTATGAATTAGCATGCTTGGACTATCCACACTACTCACTCAGTAAACACAAAAATTAACTTGATAAATGACAGAACATTCTGGAATGTATGAGAAAATTCCTCTTCAAGGCTTGCATATGGTTATGACTTAACCCTTAAACTGCCATATGAGTAACCAACTGAAGACAGAATTTCTCCTTACAATATCAATACAATATCAATTAGACAAGAGATGAGAATAAAGAAACATTGATTCATAAGGGGATTATCACTTGATCCAATAACAAATTTTCCAAATGAACATCATAAAAATCATGACAGACAGTGATGAGAATTGCTAAAAAGATCTTGGGAGTCAAAGGGTTAAAAGCCTACAAACAACTGATTGCAGCAAAGACTATATACTGAATGACCCCCAAATATCTAAGATTTCAATTTTTATTTGAAAATGACCTTACTTCCTGATTTCCTGATTTAGGAATTTCAATCAGGAATTTCAAAAATAGATTTGCTCCTCCACAGCCCCACACCAATTATTTTAAAAGATGCTTCAGATACAGTAGTGCTCGGGTGTGGAACAGCCAATCTCATGATCTGTGTTCTGCAGTTTCCTTAGGGCCTAATGGTGCACTGCTCAAATTTTGGTGTATTTTGCAAAAATATGTCATAAATTCTGTGACAGGTGTGCTGAGTGAATTTTTCCTACCATATTTTAGTGCCATCATTCCACCTTGGAGCAGGACAAATTTGTGTCATGTGTAAAATCTGACAGATTTTTTAAATCATGATTTAAAGGAAAATATTAATCAAGAAAATTTGATCTCCCTTCTTAAATTTGATTCGTTCAAGAGGAAGGCCGCCAAAACTGAAATTCACTTTTTACGCAGTAATCAAATGGTGATGGCAGAAGATTTGTACCACTGGATACTGCATGAATGATGATCAGTACTCAAGACGCTAAGAATATAACAATCATGGTTCCCAATTTTGCGTTCAAGCAGAATCTCCATGTCCAAGTAGACCTCAGGTACAATTTGTGCATTCATGTAATTGACACTTTGTGGTTAACAAATATTTTTCTGTTTTTCAGTACGCCCAGGACTGACAAATGTCGAGACTTCTGGCGGAGGCAAACAAATTCTTTCAGCCCAATGCGCTACGTACGTCATTACAACTTCGAATAAGACACGGCATCCTCGGAAAATAACTTTGGGACAAGACAGGTTTTATCTTCATAATATATTAGTTAGTTTAGCAAAGTAGAATTAAATGTTTCTTCTTGCAATTAATGCAGACGAAATTTTTAACGTACATAGATATCCATCAATAAAGTAATCCATCAAATGCTGTAGCACCTCCGCCAACGAAAGGAATAAGCACATGTTCAGCTGCCTCTAACTGAGCACAAAAAGCCGCGATCCACAGTTCAATAAGGCAACTTTGTTATCATATTTACATCGTATATTTTTAGCAGAAGGTACAGCTTCAAAAAAATTGATGTAAAGATGAAGAACTTCTACACAAAAGACTTGGGAAAGATTTATCCTTACGTTTAAGAAAGACTTCAATGATTGTTTCACACCATCCCATACCGAGAATGCCACCTAAGGCAGATGGGTAGAAGCGAAATAGTTTACATTTGATCCTTGAACTGGTGTGAATTTAGTTGAATATTGAAAAATTTACAAGAGTTGTGCGGCAGAGAACATCAAAAACAGCCGCTCGTCAGTCTTCATTAGAAGACGGGAAGTGTACCCAGCACACACGCGCTATTGACTACTCGGTTCAAGTTCCTTTATCAAAAACATCGTTTCGTTCCCTTACCTTCAAAGCTGCATTATATCTGAAGCTAATCTTCAATCATTATCTTTTAAAGAGGATCTAATACCCAAAAACACACCAAGTGCGAGAAACAGAAAGTGATTCGTGTTTTTCCCACTTCCTGGTTATCTCGTCCCAGGCCTCTAAGGCCTAACCGATCGTGGGAAGCCGTCATGAAAACGCCTGCAGGAATCCATGCCTTATTTCGTAAGAGGCAGAACAAAAGAATTTGGATAAGATTTTTCATGAATAGAATGCGCGGGGTATCAGGGGTAAATTTAGCATACAAAGTAATTTTCTGCTACAGACCTTTACCTCATCCCCACTATGTTTTGAGCCCTTTCGATTTTTTTAAATTAATTTTCTATCGCTTGTTGTTCTTCAAAAGTTTCCCCACGGTTAGTGACAGTGCAGTGGCGTGACCATAGTCATGTGATCATCGATGATATGGGCTACTTCCGATTTCGTTTATCAGGAGGACAAAGATCCAATGTGAGCCTCTTCAAAGTTTTAATCATTGGCCCGCAGGGGTGAATATTGAGCCTCTTTGAATTTCTTTTATCGTTCGTGCAGGAGTGACATTTTCGTGCGTCGTGACACCATGTCGACTTTTCCAGTTCTTCAGGAAAGTGAAGGGGAGTGGACTTCAGATAAAACTGTTGAAATCTTGGGATTAAGAATTCCTGCATATTTCGTCCCGGATCCTCAGTTGCTTCATGACTTTATTACTGGTTTTCAGACCAGACCGGACGATGTGTTCGTTGTAAGCTATCCCAAATCAGGTGAGTTGTGTCTACTGACAACGTTTGTTTGTGTCTTTCATAAGATAGATGACCCCTCGCGTAAAATGGCGGTCAGTCTGACTAAATGTTTGCTACACATGAGTAAATGAGAGACTTTATTGCGTTCGACAAAGGAGAACACATACTAATCGTGGCTCAACGCAGCAGCCAAGCCTACTGAATTTGTGCCCAAGCCTTTTCTTGCTTGCGTGACCTTTTTTGTTACACTGGAGAATACAAGGAACTTCGGCATGTAGTAAACACAAGCTCAAATTTTTAAAGCAGCAAAGAGAAAAACGTTTTGAGACCGAAAGGTAAGTAAGTAAGTATTTTAGTGTTTTACAACCTACATTAATTGTTTTGCTTTGTAATTTTACAACGTATAATAAATTGTTAAATCAATAACTCGAAAAGCTTTCAGCTAAAATTTAACTCTTTATTAATAACCTTATACTTCCTTGATCTGATATCTCAATTAGCGATAACACCAGAAATCATTTGCTTTCGTGGCATATACTATATGTATACCTAACTTGTTGAAGTACGTTGTCATGAAATAATGCACTCTGAGCAACAATTAATCTGATTGCACAAAACTGGGCTAATGTTTAAATTGTTCCCTGGACTGCCTCAACATCTGAGACAACTTTGAACGGAGCGCAGCGAGATAAGGTAATATTATTTCCCGTGAAAACTACAAAAAAAATTGGGTTAATAGATGACTTCCCGTTTGTTTTTCTTGTGCAAGTGACAAAAATGTTCCCTTCCTTGTTTCCCCCCCCCCCCCCCCCCATTGCACTTCAACCAGTTGGGGGAGGTGAGTATAGAATTGTAAACAAACCATAAGAAGGCTTGGTTACCTAATTGAGCCTGGTATCTAAGCTTCAGAAAGTGAACCTGAAAAAAAATTTATGTGGGTGGACTGGCTGGCTGGCTATGTGGCACAGATAGCCTCAATCTCATGTACTAATGTTTTCTTGGCTGCCTTGAGCTGAAGACACCGACTTTTCTTCTGTGCCATCAGTACAATAAAAAAAAAACTTTTACTAGAGATTGAATGCACCTTAGAAATCTTTGATTATTACTAGTAAGTGAGATTATTCGCAGTAAATAAGATTTAATGAAGTTTTGGAACTGGAGGTAGTTAGAAGTTACATTGGTAACCAGTATCCCAATTCCCCTTCACCTGAAGGAACATTATGATAAATTATTATCCTATTTGTCATACCAAATAAAATATGAACAAATTAAGATAGACAGGTTCTATCATACCCATATCAGGGTGAAGCAGCCAGACATGATGGCTTGATGGCTAGTTGTCTGAATTCCAAGATCAGTGGTCCATTTGAAAAACCTTGACCCGAGTTTCGTTGTGTAGTTTTCTTGGGCAAGTTACTGCACCTTTACATTTCCCTTCTCCATCTGGGCGTATAAATAAGTGTCATCTTCCCACCATGTTGACATTTGGATTCATAGATTGTCTAAATCTGTGATAAGATCATTCAAAATGATAAAGCCAAAATATGCCTGTCTTCGTTTTTATTCATTTTGTTATCATTTTTTTTTCTTTCATTGACTTTAATACTGAATACTGTGAGGTTTCTATGGCCATGCTGTAAGAGGCAATGTGAGGTATTGAATTAGTTAAATTCTGTATTTGTCCAAGGGACTACCTGGGTTCAAGAAATTGTCTGGCAGATTTATCACAATGGAGAAATCAACAGTGGTAAAATTGAAGATCGTGTCCCATTTGTGGAAGAGGCAACCAACCCAAAGTCAACTCAGCCTGACATTAAAACTTTACCAAGCCCTCGTCTTCTAAAGACCCACCTCTCTTATGAAGCCATCCCTAAAGCTAAAAACAAGGACACAAGCTGTAAATATATTTACATTGCTCGTAATCCTAAAGATGCAGCAGTCTCAAGTTATAAATTTATCAAAAGCCTTGGATCCTCTACAGGATTGAATGCATCATGGGAATATTATGTGAAGCTGTTTATTGAGGGCAAAAGTAAGCACATCACCTTTCAGAGTTTTGTTTGCACTGACTAAGTGATTACTATTTAATACATCCTAATGTTTACAAAAATTATAGAATTCAAACTTAGGTAGCTGAAGGCCAAAGAAAAAAAGATATAAGACTGCTTGGCATCAGTTACATTACAGAAACCAGTTCCTTCAATTTATTACTTGATACATTTTACTGAAGTATTTGTGCCACAGAAGAAGATGTATTTGCATGGATTTCCAACCTACCACCAGCTTTCTGGTAATGACAGTTGTCCCTTTATTGATGCTTGGCTTTAGGAATTTGCCAACGTACTGCTCCATATGCAAACATAATGGCCCAGACCCTCTTTCTCCTTAATTGCAGATGTTTTTTCATAAATTATCTAGCTTCTTGAAATAAAGACTTCAGAAGATTTCAAGCCAGAATAATGAAAAAATGATGCTATTTTTTGGGCTGGTTAAATGATTATTAGGCAACCCCAACCTAACTTTTATTCAGGAGACACATCTATTCAGAGGACACTTGCCTGGGTCCCAGAATGGAGGTTTTACTGCCTTAAATTTGGTTAGACTAGGGATAATTCTCTGAGGAATTAACTTCAGTGTCACTTATCTGTTTTATATTTTAATTCATTACTTAGCCATGTGGAGCCAGTGGAGTAATCATGTTCTTGGATGGTGGGAGCACAGACATGATCCTAATGTTCTTTTCCTTAAATATGAAGACCTTCAAAAGGTATGTGCATTCAAATTATGTTTACCCTCAGTTTTGCAGTGGATGACTGGTTTTTTTTGGAGCACTGTGAGTCCAGCTTTACATTGGATTTGGTAAGTGCAAAATATACAAGTAACAATAGTAACAGCAATGAAAATGACAACCAAAATTAAATTAACAGTTGTAAGAAAAACATATTTTCAAAACTTAACCCTTTACACCCTAAATCATTATGCATATTCTCCATACTGTTCTTGAAACATTTCCTAAGGTGGCCACATGGAGAATTTGTTTAACAATCAAGAGCTTCTTTAATTGTTGATCATTTCCTTTATTCTCCTGACCTTAATGTTTGATTCAGGGGTGATATGGTAAGGAGAAATTAGATGCCAGTTACTCTTACGGGTTAAAGGGTTAATGAATAAACAAAAGTGGACTTTTTATGAACATTTCAACTTTTTGAACATATTATTAAATGTATGAGAAGAGTTTGATAGATGCCCACAATTACTCATGGAAAGCAAAAATTGAAGTCAGATAATGCGATCAAGTAAATTAAAATGACTTTAATGCAAAAGTTTAGCTTGCATCTTACAGTTAACTCTCTGTTTATGGAGAGACACCTGTAAAAGATGGCCCCCTATATTGTTTTATTCATTTTTTGTACCTTGTATTTTGTATTTTTTATATGGAAAATAACACTGTGCTATAATTGTAGTTGATCATGAGATTCTAAGTATCTGTTCTAAAAGATGGATTGATAATGAAGGAGTGATTATATTTCCCAGGATCTCCTGTCCAATGTTCATATAATTGCTGATTTCCTTAACAAGCCTCTGCCAGATGATCTCGCCAATCTCATTGCCGAGCAGTGCACTTTTAAAGGAATGATGAAGAATGTTCAAAGTTACTTGTTACGTGGCAAGGAAGATGGTCCAAAGCTTCTCCAGAAGGGTGTGGTTGGTAACTGGAAGGAACACTTCACCCCAGAGTTGAACGAGAGATTTGAGAAGGAAGTAATGGCAAAATTGAAAGGATCTGGACTTGAGTTGGACTTTGAACTGTGACACATCATAATTTTCTGCTGTGCATGGGCACTATGAAAGTTATCATCTGTCTCAAACTGTCATAACTTATGTCATTCTAGTCTAGTGGTCAAAATGAAGAGTCTGCATTTGCAGAGTGACATATCTTTGAGGGAAAGATCTTTCAACTAATTAAAAGTTAATTTCAATTACACACTACAGATACTTAATCAGGCTGAACCCCTGATCTTGATGAATGCTCAGTGTATTTTCCCTAATGTGGATATTTTCGTTTAGGACTTCTTGTGTTGACTTTGCCATCAGAGTGTTTTCTAGGTGGAGGACAGAGAGAACCAGATAAAGACTCTGTTAATTATCTTCCAACAAGTTAATGATCAGCTTCATAATTAAGTTATGACTTGTGAGTACCTCTGAAGTTGTGGTAAAGACATCAAGTGTACGTAAACTTATTGATAATAATTATTGAGGGAACTTTTTCAAACAAATAGGATTTTCAAAGGATCTCAACTTTGGATTATAACCATTAGAGGACTACAAGTGTATTTCAGTGCCAAAAAGCAATGCAAAGACGATGCTATTTTAGAGTTATTTTACTGCAGGGATCCAGGCTTTAGTACTATTTTTATCTCTTTTTGCACCAAATCTCCCACTAGCTTTCATGACCCTATTCCGGATGTCTTATAAATCCTTGGCTATTTATCGATTAACACAAAAGTGGCGCCGAGTGTGTCGCTGATGTTCTTACCACATTTTGACGTCCTCTGTGATCTATTACCGAACAGACGCGCGGCAACTTGGAATCTATTTGTTTTAAATAATAAAGAATTAAAATATACGGGAAAAAAAGTTTTAATGAGGACATCATCTATACGTCTGTCCTCCAATAGATCATAAGTGAGAACCAATCCGAATGCGTGCATAACTGAGCTTATTATATAAAGATAGATAGATGGTTTATTTATCCACATAACGCCTAGGTACATTCAGCATACTCGTTTACAATGCACGTATGCTAAATGCCCCTAGGCGTTACGTGGATAAAAGAGAAGGACGTATTGGTAAAATTGAAAGGATCTGCATTAGAGTTTGACTTTGAATTGTAACACATCCTGATTTTCTGTTATGCAAAAGCACTATGAAAATTGCTGTTTGTCTCAAATTGTCATAAGTTGTGTCATTCCATCCTTGTGATCAAAATGAGGGTTTTGCATTTGCAGATTGACGAATGTTTCAGGGAAAGATCTTTCACTTAATTAAAATTTAATTTCAATTACAGACTACAGAGAATAAAGGGCTGTTCTTTAAAAAATTGGTTTTATTTACGTCCAGAAAACTGGCAATGACGTTCAAAAAAGGTTTAATGGCTTGCTTTTTTTTAGTTCGTCTAAGAGTCCATCGCCTGACAAAAGATTAAACATAAGACTTTCAAATCTTGTTTATGTTTGTTTTTCATCAATGCAATAATTTATGGTTTAAAGAGTGTGATCTTGTGGACTTGGCCAAACCCAAGCACAACTTTGCCGTAGCATGCTTTTGCGAATGTGGAAGGATGGTGTAGTTTGCTCAAAGATACTCCAAAAAGCACTGTGATGGTACAGTGTACTCCTTGAAGGAGCCTCCCCAATTCTCTCCATTCCTGATCATGACAAACACACAATGTCCTTTCCTTAATGTGGAAATGTTCGTTTACGACTTCTTTTGCGGACCTTGCCATGAGTCCGTCTTCCAGGTGGAGCAGAGAGAGAACCAGATGAAGACTCCGTTAACGAGTAATGGCCCATGGCGCCAAACGGAAAAGGCGCTGGACTTGATAAGTCATCAGGATCCATCCAAATAAGGTTAAAATTGTTTTGTTCCACTAAACGGTCCAACATATTCTTGATCTTTGGGTCTTTGTGGTGGCGAGAGTTCACCACAATACACTCAACATTCTCAGATAGGCTGACTGGTCCGTGAATTTGAACCTGTCGTGTAAATATCGACTCAAATATTTGAAACCCGATGGGTTATCAGTTCTAGAATAATTACAAAAGCTCATTTTGAGTTCCTGCTAGGGACCATAAAGACTGACGAACTAAAATACATGCAAAGGTTTGCAAGCAACTATCATGGAAAAAACAAACAAACAAAAGATCAAATAAAACAAAACATGAAGAGAAAACAAGTAAAAAACTGTTGATCTTTGTGGAAGGAGGAAATTGGCGAACTCGAAGAAAACCTCTCGATACAGCCCAGGAAGGTTCCCCGCGACTTGAACCCAGGCCGCAGAGGCAGGATTGAGCATTCTCATCGCATAAACGTCGACTCCTTGTGAGAGTTTGTTTTACTCGTCGTGCGTATTCAACAGGTTAGGAAGATAGATATTTTTAACGTGAAGGCACTATGTCCAGCACATAACAAAACACCTAGTGCTGATATTCCAGCACAAACTATTTCAATTATGGCCAACAGCAAAATTAAAAAACAAACACGAAACAAAGTACGCATATTACCTCTTTGTACTTTGATATACAGTCTGATCGATGAAATGGAACCTTTCCATTGGCTACATCCATTATCTGGGGAATTGAAGAGACGTGTTTGACAATTTCGTTACGCATAGAAAATTCAGATGTTCGTCGTACATCTTGACCCTAATTATGACTTCCTCTACGGTTTTCGAGGTGTCAGTCACCACTGCCAAACTCCTCAGGACTACTCCAACCCGAACGATCAGAGTACACGATAAAATGAAAAAATACTTGCACAAACAATTCGCAATCAATCAAAAGAACAAGCAAAGGAGACAGAAAAATAGGAGTAGGTACTAAAAGTATCGCATTGAAATTATTCACCGCAGTTATCTCGTTGTCTGTGTATGCAAAGAGGACGTTTTCATAATGTTCACAACATGACAGCTTGACTCCTTCACCGGATGTGTCCATAGAAGCGAAGGTGGTACGAAGACGAACTTTTCTTAGCTAAGAACAAAACAGATGCTAAAATTTTAAAATAAACCGCTTCTCCTAATATGGTGACACAGGCATGTGCATTGTGTGGGTAAGTTTCAGTTGATACAAACGCTTCTGGAATCCAGGACTTTTGACCCGTTCCAGTGTCATCTCAGTTATAGTTTAACATATGTGTTAAGTCCGAGAATGAAAGTGACTATGCTGCTGAAGACAGGTTATTTTTGTTTTGCGACTTTTCCATTTAAGAGTTGCATGCCCCAGAAAGGAAAATAATAAACGAAGAAGTCTCAATTTGAAAGCTTATAATGGGAAGTCTGGCAATGATGGAATGAATTTAGGAAGATATCGTTTTCCACCGCACAGAGATTGAAAACATGGCTTCCCTCAACCTGGGCGTTAAAGGAATTTAACAGCCTGTCAACATTAAAACAACCAAGTGTCCTCTCGTTAACAGAAGAAACTTGTTTTTGCTGGGCTTGAGTCTCTTTTGTGAGAATTTGGATCTCCCCTTGTTGAAAGCTTTCTCGTATGATGAATTTATTGGATAATTATTGTAATTTTGTAACTTGTTATATCATTGTATTCTTCACTTCCTTTGGAAAGAAAGAAAAAACTCTTCAGTGGAACAATTACGATGGATTCTCAATGCAACTCCATAGAGAATGGCTTGTTGGAGCTTTTAGTGCGTGTTAACTACAAAAAAGTAAGTACAGGTGGCAATCAGAGGATTTGGCAGTAAATCAGTGATGACAAGGCCAAGTCGAAGGTGCAAGATGCTATCTAACACGTCTAAGCTATTCTCATAAGAGGTTAACTTAAATTTGATGGTGGGATTGGGAGATTTGAGACACTTTGTAAATTCAAGCTATTTTGGTACGCAAAAGGTGAAAAAATGGAAAACTTTGTGCCTTAAAACCGCCAACACAGCATTGGATTGATTGTACTTTCAGATTTGACTCTTACTGCACAACTTGGTGGCGAGAACATGCAGCTGATATCGCTGGTGCGTAAATGGTGCCGGATTACTCTCCAATCATGTATGTTTTCTTTAATTAAGCGAGCGATCTTTATTCACTTAGTAAATTTCCTAGCACGAAAGTAACAAAAGAGACTAACCTGTAGAAAGGAATCTCCATAATGAATACAGCTTCTTACACCACGAGGATCGCCAACTAGGAAGCCGGGCAAATAGTACAGATAAGAGAAGGTCAGTAAACTATCGCTTTCTAACAGCAATTTGATGATAGAAAAATAAGCTTTATTTGGAGCGATTTTCGAACTGGTTATTAAAAAGTAACCTATGATTTCATTGGTTTTACTTCACCGGGCTTTAAGATTGGTTCCGACATCACACCCCACCGTTTTAAAAATTCAAACACTGCAATTACGTGTGACTTGGTCATGTGCACTTTCCTGCGCTCGATGTAGGGCTACATGTATTAGCAATTGGCACGTTATGACATCTCTTTTGTTCCTCTGCCTAGCTGATCGGCGAATTTTATGGCAGTCTACAAGATTCAATGGAAGAAGGCTCTGAGCCGTTTTGGCTATTTATTAAAAGTTGATATAAGTGATCATCATGATTTTCTTATGGTTGTTAGCAAAATAAAAATGTTAGAAGGTAATCATCCTTTCCCCTGTGATAGATACTAGGGATTCTCTGGTGTGGCATTCAAGTCATGGTGTCATGCTCACCTATGTTTAGTACACCGTACTTGACTCGCTCTGATGGGTTACTGTCGTGGTAAGCACTGTTAAAAATACGGTCCTAGGCGGCGAAGAAAGAGATTGTAAGAGCACATTGAGTCGCCAGCAATATTTGGAGCAATGACCTTTTAGGTAAATCAACTTGAGAGAAGAGTCTCACCAGTACTCGACTGATTCTCGAACTTCAAAGTGACTAAAGATACCGTTAACTCTCTACGGAACTTGTCACTAAAGGTGAATAAAGAATGGCTAATTTCAAAAAAAAAAAAGCACTAAAACAAAAAGACGGGGAAACGCTTCCAAGGCTGAGTCAGAGGCGAGTCGCTCTACTCTTTCTGTTTCTTGATTTTTGCTTTCCAGGCATGTAATATCGCTTCTAAGACTCCAATTCCCTCAAGTTGTTTCGAGAGCGTGGGGTTTTGTTTCTGTCTCCAATAAGATGTAAGCAACGGTAATCTTTGATCATTTCTCGTATTCTCACCTCCCAGGATTTCCTAGCCACTATGTCCGTTGAGCCCCCACTAGTGCCAGTCTCAAAGCGGTTTCGATAATGAGTATCGTCGACTAAGAACTTTAACACTCTGTCAAGATTGACGTGGATGATAATAGGAGCTGCACTGCGGACCCACTGCAAGGTTCTAAAAACCAAACATTGTCTTAAACGCAATAGAAAATATTGACTTAAGTTCAGGAGCCCGTTTGTCGAAATACCCTGCAGTTACTGCTAATCTAAAGGTCCTTTCTTAATTACGGTGTTTGGATTTATGATAGAAGTACCGATAATTTTGAAAGTGAACTATGATGATAACAACATGTGTTGAATATGCAGGACCCAAGTCCAACGAATTCATTGTCGTAGTGCATTTATCTATTTCCAATACTACTATTGGTTTTGTCGGGGAAACATAAACACAACAGTAACTACAGAAAACACTTGGTGCAACCTAGAGGCGCAATCAATGAGTGACTCTATTCATTCCCTTCTTGTAACACCTACCATCTGTGAAATCAAGTACTGCAGTGAAAGAGATTGCAAAGAAAATCTTGCAACATTCGCACAACGGTTGGGAACCAACAATGCGAAGATGGTAACTTCTTTTGGAAAGTTAAAGCCCGAGCCGGTGGTTTTCATTTTCGAATAAATCAATGGAAAGTCTCTTCTTAAAGAAACAACTGCTCTTTACAAGACCCATCTCTCCTTTACGATCACACTTCACGATCAAGGAAAATTGTCAGCTAAGAGAACCAACTCCCAGACTACTATCCGACTTACCGCTATTGGTAGGACTAGCATCAACTTCTTTCAAAATACTATGTGGTCAGAGGTATGATACTAACCTCTTCAAGTCGTTTTCACTGTAACCCAGTCGCTTGACTCGAGCAAGTAAGGTGGAAGCAACTGTTTTGGAATCCTGGGCAGAGCGTGTAATGACATATTCTAAAGCGTCCCTTTGAGTGTCATTCAAGATGGCGACTGATGAGATGGCACTTAACTGAGAGGACGAAAATTCTTTCTTATAGTGATTTTTGCTATTCATGCACAAAGGCATAATAGATAAGTTGTTACTCGCTTTTCCGCTTTGTCTAAATCGATAAAATCCTCTTAACATTCATACAGTAATTTTCTTCATTTCAGTTTGGGGTATCAAAGGAAACGATATTTTACACCGAAAATTTTTAAGACAACAAAGGGATACCTTAAGACAATCCTTTAATTTGAAGCGGATAACCGTAAAATGACCGCGTATAATTTGCTTCTTTCTACCAGACCTATGCTGTATGACGAAATGCATGGTTTCCGCTGGCTAACCACGTTTGCAGTAGCTTACCACAGAAGCCATGTCTCTCTCACGAAGAAAAATAATGGTTAAATATTCAACATAAACATTGCTGTTCGATTCCAATTTTTTTTATAAGATTCAAGTAAAAGGGATGTGTTTTCACTGCTTCTCCTTTACGTTTTCCTTTGTTGCCCCACCTCTTTGTTTACGGAAAGTACTTAGGGGAGCGCCTTTGAAATGCATAAACAATAATAAAGCCAGACCACAACACCGGGAGCTACATTCCCTCCTCTTTGTGAGGAGTGCATGAGCTCTATAACTTCCTTTGCCAACCAGTACGAAGAAGATACAGGATACGGGGCCTACGGTTTATCTCCCTTATCCTAAAAGATTGAGATGTTTAACCATTTGCTAGTGCCATAGCAAAGGCAGCACATTCTCCTCAGTACATTTTTAGACCCTGAGTGTTGGTTCTGTATAGGGCTTACGTTATTGACAGGTCTGGTTTCTTACGATGGTCAGATTTCCAACTTACGTCATGAACGGAAGGTAGGAAACCTTGGAATCTCTCTCGTGGTCCTGACATGTCTCCATCACACTTCTGCGAATGACTTATCAGCTTATGAATTGGGAAGTCTCTAAAACAGTACATACACCTTTCTAGAGGTTCGCCTGCGAATGGTTGGCTGTTAGCCGCATCCTCCTAGAAGACATTTGTTCTAATTAAAACCAGAATTCTAAGGATTCCAGGGAGAGGAAAGGTTGCTTTTGCCTGTGGTGGTCTTATATTTTGAGCTTAAACACCTTAATCTACAGTGGTTTTGCCATATGAGTGAATGAGGCCCAAATGTCAAAAGGTTCAAAATTAAAAAAAAAACCAACCTGACTGCAATGGATTGTTCTCTGCTCACAATTCGGTGCATGGTCTATCAGTTCATTCAAAGGAAATGTCCTTAGGCAGTAATAACACTGCTCCAGATCATTTGAACTCGTAGTGTTCTACAGAAATTCAAAACAAAAAATTGAAGACTTAGTTCTGAGAACTTCACTCGAATTGAATGAAGAAACGGGCTGCATATTCCCTTCCTCATAAAGCCTTATTAAGTTTCGTGAAAAAAAGAGTCGGAAGAGCAGGAAAGCTTTGGTTAGCTGGGTGAAGTGAGTGATAGGTGTAAAAATGTCCATCTCGAATTTGGTTGCACTTGTAAATGCTAATTCAGCTATGAGCAATTAATACTCTCACCAGTATGGTAGAAAGGTCAATTTGGGTGGGGTATCTTGATTGTTATCCCAATAAATTGAAGTCCATGTCTGTCGCTCACAATACAAGCATTTAGGGCAATTGAGTTGTGTCATGCAGTCAATATTCTGCACCTTTTAGAAGGCATTATTCAAGTATTGCGTATAGATACTTTACCAGCTGAAGGCTTGAACAAACGCTGGCATGTTCCACAAGGACGCTCAAAGCAAACATCTTCAAACAGTAAACACACTGTTCTTCACAATCATGATACGAATCCAACGATGATGTTGTTCTTTTTAGGACCACTCCTTTAGATTCATCCGTTTCTTTGTCATCAACGTCATCATCATCGCCATCATCATCATCGTTATCACCTTCGACCCTAGACCTTTTAACTCTTGAAGATTCTGTCGTTTCTGGTATTTCTGACGCTTTTTTCTCTGAGGGGCTAGCTTGATGCTTAGGGTCAATACCTCTCACAGATAGTCCACTGCTCAAGTTGTTTACAAGCTTAACACATGCGAGTGAATCCCCCACAGGAGCGATTCTTTTTTCAGGCCGTGCGCCTGTTCCCTGGTTTGAGTGGTGTTTTTCGCATTTGGGAAAATGACTGCTCATCACATCTACTGGCAGTCTAATGCCACAATAAACGCAGTCAATAAGTGTTAGTGTCAGTGAATCCGTCGAAGTACGGTCCTTGCCACTTGTTGCCGCTTCTGTATCAACAACTGAGGTACAGTTAGATGCATGCTCAATCAAAAGCGACAAATGAAAAAGCTTACGACAATTAGGACAGAATTCATATTCGTCACTACCGACATCGCCTTCAGCAGCTACAACGGCACCAATACAGTCATCATTTTGATGTTCGCTTAGACTATAATTTGTTCTACGTGTATCCGAATCAATCTTCCTCAGAGCATATTCGTGACGTCTGGAAATTCTTTCAGTCGCATCAGCTTTTTCACTTTCATTTCTTTCATTCTCGTTGTGGTGGTAGCTGTCACCAGAAGTGGTGCTATCTTCGTAAGTTACCCGTCTAGAATCATCAGCTTTGTCACTACCTGTTCCTTCCTCATTCTCGGTGACACCACCTTTGGTAACTTCCTCTTTATCACAACTACTGCCGAGTTGCTTCTCCTCAATATCAACGTCTTCATTGTTTAATGTCTCATGAGTGTAACAACTATGGTCGTTAATTTCGGTTGTATCGGCGTTCTCATTATCTATATCAGAACCTTCACCGTCACCAGTATTGTCTTTACTTTCTCTATCATCAAATCTCCTGACGTCTTCCTTATCAACATTCCCCCGCAGTGACCCGAAATCTGAGCCCGTTTCTTCTTCCTTGCATTCAGCGGCATGACTCACTAACTCTAATATGGGAAACTCTCGACCACATTTAGGACACAGTTCTTTCTCAGGAGAGTCTTCAATAAAATCAGACTCGTCTTCTTCGCTAGACGAGAAAGTGGAGGCATCATCCTCCTGAGAGACTTCCTCGGCTATCCGCCTCGAAATGTTCTTGCAGTGGCTGACATGTTCCACAAGTTGCAGTACCTCGAAATTTTCTCCACAGTAAGGGCACGCCTCACGGATATTTTCCGTATCACCTGAGGCTGCGCATGCACTCAGCTTGGAGCATTCAGACACATGTTCAATTAGCTCAGAGACTGCTAAAAATTTGGAACAGAATGTGCATCTTTCTTTGGATTCCTCTCTCTCTAGACCAGATTCACTTTCAGGTGGTAAAATGGGTGTGGTAACTCTACTAAGAGAGTCGGAACTTAATTTTTGGGCTTTCTTAGCTGGACAAGAGATCTTTGTTACAGGGTTCTCTTCTACTCGCACATCCTTTTCCCGCCTAGAGTCGCAACTTGTAACAATTGATTTGTCAATGATTTTTGGTTCAGTACATTTTCCTGAATGATGAAAAGACGTTTTCTTAATTGCAGGTGTTTTTTTCTCGCACAATTCATCATGTACTCTTGTCATTCTTGCAGCCCTGTCTGATTCACGAGTCATACTTTCAACACTAGTATCTACTGTACACGGTTCACCTTCTACCAATTCAACCACGGAATTCTGAATCTCAGCATTACTGTCCTCTCCGCCCAAACTAGTGTCAAGCGGAAGCGATGATGAAGAAATATGATCTTGACTCTTGGCCTCTAGACTTTGGCCTTCACAAACTGCTTCATGCAAAGAAATAGTCACACGAGGAATCCATTTCTCACAGTGAGTACACTTAGCACAATCAACGCTATCTCCAGGTGCACCGTCAATACTTGTTCGTTTGGGCTCTAAATGATTTGCAGCTTTTTCTGGCGGTCGAGGGAGATCATGTTCTACCGTATTTTTAGGTACTTTAGATACATACGATCCCGAATGACTTCTTTTAGAAGAGCAGATAAAGAACTGTGAGGTAGAGGTGTGCACTTCACCCCGTTTTCCGTGTCCTTCTTCAAAATCATTTGTTTCATCAACGCTTAAATTTACGTTACTCGAGCCATCTACAGTAGATCTCTCTGTGTCGGTATTTTTGAAGCTAAAATCATTATTGTACACCTCATTCCTTTCTTTACTTTGTTTATGATTTCGATCCGGGTATTCTATCAGAACCTGTGTATTATCAAAGAACTCTTCACCTCGTAACTTAAATCTCACTTTTTTAACACTAGCGGACTGAACTTCAGCTTTTCGCTTCCTTTCAGCGTTATCACCTGTCATGTGTTGTTGATTTTTCTGAACAATACCAGGTTTACTGTGTTCCAAAGGTTGTCCCGGTTTGTGTGTAAACTTTCAAATTATTGGAAATGGAGATGAATGATGCCTAATGGAGATGGCCACCAAGTTTAATGCAGTACACTTGGTTAGCAAAATAACATCGCCATCTTCCACTAAAGTGGACTTTCCCTTCTCGAGTTTTACAGCACAATCACTTGTTTTAAAGGAAATCCATGTTCCATTTGAACTGAGGTCTGTTATTAGAACTTGGCTCTTAGCTTCATCACTGCATCAAGTAATAAAATACGAACAGATTATGATGACAAAATCAGTTTGGAGAAAATACTAAAGCACTACTAGTATCGGTCTGCATGCCTCACATTAGCATCAGACTAGGATTAGCTAAGTGAGAGGCTTATGTAAATGTTGATAGATGGAAGGTCTGGAAAATTTAACCCAGATCAAGAGGAATGACCTACAGGATGACTGAGAATTAAAGTGGGACAAAGGTAACTAGATTAAGCATGATTGGTAAGGTTGAGAGATCTGGTTGTATAAAAACACAGAAAGCACATGCTGTAACCCTGGAGTCGGAACTTCTGATATCTTCAAATCTTCCTAGGAGATTGTATGCAGCCCTTCTATTTCTATATTTACTACACCCATTTTGAAATCACTGGGAGTCCCTGTAATCTGATTGCCTCTAATTGGTGTGATTTATTCACGAATGGCACCATTTTTTGTTTTAAATTGCATCTTTTTCCCAGCTAAAGAGGAGGCTACACTATAAAACAAAACAACCAATCAGATTTCAATGCTTGTTTACAGTGATCAATCAAATTGCAGGAAAATGAAAGACAAAGAGTATCATAAGGCAAACTTTGCAACCTTTGTTTCCAAAACTCTTACTCCCCCCCCCCCCCAAAAAAATGGATGAATTTAATTTCAAAGTACTATATAAATAAAATATTTTAACTGACCAAGTATTGTATTTGGGCGATTTCAAAATGGATGTAATAAAGTGGCAACTGAACCACGTGTCGTGCATGTCTGGTCTGAAATCATACTTGTGATTTCAAATCACGCGTATGCGCCAAATTGCACTCCACTCAGTTCAATTATCATTATTAATTGCAATTTAACCTGACTACTGACAAATTGCCGAATTGGAACTTAAATCAAACGAACTGGATCTATTTCAAGGTACTTAAGTATTATCAACTGAGTTGATAACGTAAATTGGCCACCGTAAAGAGTTCGAAAGCTTACATTTCGAGCGTTAGCCCCTTGTCAGAACGAATGAAGGGCTAAAGTGCGAAACATCAGCTTTCAAACACTGGCCAATCTACGTTATCAACTCAGTTGATAATACTTAATTACCCTGTTATACCCTCCCACCGACGTGGCCCGAGAATCATTTTCTCTTGAGATGTTCAGGCTACAGTGGACATTACTCACATAGCCGTCTGTTAATGCGATGTTACAGAGAGGCGATCGATCAATCTTGAATGGACCTGTTACTCGAAGATCGTAATCTTTGTACAACAGGGTGAGATTTTCATTCAACATTGTATTTTTTGCTTCACGATTCTTCTTCCTCCTATGAGTTCCGTCTTGTTCAGCGGCTACGTCTACGGAAATAAACTCCTTTGAATAAGACGCATAAGATATAGCAGTGGTTCGCTATTGATGACATAGGTTACCATAGAAACTAGACTACAGAGACCACTTTGAAACTTGTGGTGAAAGTCATAGTGAGTCGACAGTTGACTTTATTATCAGATGGCACCCATAGAAAGCCGTTTATTGGCGTTAAAAATGAGCGAGAAAGAAAAACAAGAAAACAATAGAAGATTGAGATGACGAATTTAAGGAGGTGGATTTTACAAATCTGCGAAATATCAGGTGGAAAGTGCGCCTGTTAAAATTCGTAACGTTAAATATAACGCTGATTTACATGTACCTCTTGTTGACAAATGACAGAGGAATTTGGCGTTTGTGTGAAATTGGACGACCGAGCTTTGCAATATGACTAGCAAGCTTATGCAGTTAATCGAAACACGGACTAAGAGACCGGTTTTAGATGAATCAGAGTTGAAAGTGAGCTCACACTGGAAACTTATCAAAACCGCTATTAAACAACCGCATGGGGACGATCCAAAGAAACTTGATGAGAAACAGTCTCTACATGTAGGACACGGCGTTCATTCAGTGAATTCTTTGCCGGTTGAGGAAGATCTTTCCTTTGTAGCGTTTAACTCATTTAATCATAACTTTGTTGGAATTGATAAAGATGGAAAGGCCTCAGTTTTTCTGCCAACCGGTTACCGAGAAGATGTGAACAACAAGACCCTTAAAGATGCCATCTGTGGAATAGTATACGCAAAGAAACCTAGATTTTATGTTGCCTGGGGATTTGATGAAAATATTAGAGTAAGTACACGTCTTTTTATTAATGGACAGACATAAATGTGAGCATCTCTTGTAATCAATGATGATTCAAATGATTTTCTATAGAGAACAGCTCACTTTTAGGAGGGCATGGTAGAGTCACTGCGTAGGTGGTAAGCTCTCAGGCGTCAAGAAAAAAGAAAGTATTGGAAGTTAAGCACTGTGAAGTGCATGTAGGGAAGCAGGAGCATAGTTCCATGGTTGAGTCTTTCCTTCCTGCTGCTAATGATGTGGCCTGGGTTCAATTCTCTGATCAGGCACCTTTGCTGGTTTATTTTGTTTTGCTCATGGTTTTTTTTACAATGGTCTCCAGTTTTCTTCCCTTCTACAATAGTCTCTGTCTGTTTGATTAGAAAACAGCAAATGAGAACTTGCAAAAATTCTTGAATGTGCCTCTTTTGATTATGCAAATTATTTTTTGCCCATCTGTGGGTTAAATTAAATGCACTCAAAGCAATTGAGACTGAAGATCACTGCAAAATCCAGTTAGGTGATCATTATTGTCAGATGTGATATGTAAACTGAATGAAAGACATATATATACAAACATTAAATGTATTTTCCACCATATCTGGTAATTTGGTGAATCAGATCTCAGTTTTGCAATGGTTATGTTCCTTTAAGTGGACTCATTATCTGGTTTACATCACTGTCACATGGCTCTGAACTCAGTAGTAAACTTCATCTTGATTGTTCTGCTAATGTGCATGAAAAAGCTTTGGAATGTAAATTATTGGATTTTCCCCACTAATATGGTGGCCAGCCTGCTTAAATTTCTGAAAAAGACACAGTTAAAGCTGCCTGCATTTTCAGTAATTGATTAAGTTCATTAGTACATTGTTGATGACAGTATTCTCTCACTAATCTTCACCATCTTTATATTATTAATATTACTCCATGTCAGTAGCATGTTTAAAATTCATATTCAACTAATGAACCTTATCCCCATTATCAAGTTACCCCTCTACTTTAAGATTTGATGTTCTCCCCTTGATACTCTACCCCATTGATGATAAACCAAAGAAAAATAAACATGTACGTGAGTGATGGTTTTGAGGTGAACAAACCTAACCCACACAAAAATACATGTAAAAATAACTGTATTGTCAAACAGACTTGATAGTTACTAAAAAAGATGTACTAAACTGATTTGTACCCATGCAGAGCAATGGTGCATTGGATTAATAATTACAAATGGTTGTTTCTCTGATATTTTTTTTCTGCAGTTGATGTCAGATGATTTCAAAGTCATAAGTGTGGCAACCTCTGTTAGCAGAATTTTCAGGTAAATAATAATTCTTCTGGGGCTATGCATGTATCTCAGGTACATGGTGTTTTAAAATAATATTGGTAACTTACTGTAGATCAACCTTCTTTGAATAAACCCTGTTTGTCTTCAAAATTAATGATTAGACATTCTCATATTTACATAAATACACACTTGGAACTAGTATGATTCATGTACATTTGAAGGCTGTGCTTAATTTGCAATTACAGTGTACAGTACAATGCAATTATGATTTAAGAAACCTCTCTGACATGAAGAGCGAATGTTTTGCAAACTACAGCTTTAATAATATGGCAATGGTAAATCGGTCCTTGTTGTTTGTTGGCCCCATGCATAATCTAATGTATTAATTAAAAGAATACATTTTGTGAGTTGTTGGTCATATATAATTAATTTGTTTTGCCACTGCTTATTATTCTGCCAATTAAGCAACCTCATTTTTACAAATATTATTTAAAAACTAGGTAGAATATCTCACTTCTCTTTACTAATATTGATTATGGATTGTTTAACAGAATTTTTTTTTCATTTTCTTTTATCAGTGGAGTGTATAACGAATCTTCAAATGAAATAATAACTGGTGGAGTTGGAAATCTCACAGTAAGTTAAACATCATTTATCTGGTCAGCAATTTTCAAGTTTCAGTTTTTCATCAAGAATGTTGTTGAAAACTATTTTGTTCATATTTTAAATCTTAAATCCATGAGAGTGATAAGCATCTAATTTCTTCCAACAGTATCCCCCCTGAATCAAACGTTAAGGGAGAATAAAAGGAAAATTATTACAAGGTTAAGAAGCTCTTGATTATTGAGCAAATTCTCCTTGTAAGTACAGCTGGAAATGAATAGAGAACAGTATGGAGAACTTGTAAACTGATGTTAGAGTGTAGTGACTTGTATGGACCTCAGGCCTGTTTGGGATCATCATTTTGGTTTTGATTCTGGCTGGTAGAATTTTCCTATGTGTACTTGATATTTTTGTGGCACAACACAGATTTTATGAGGGATTATATGGTTTAAATATAAATCTGTTATTGATTGATCTTTTTTTACAGTGCTGGAGTTTTAGATATGGAGCAAAATTTCTTCTCCAGCGTAAAGTCCTTACAGTAAGTTGATTTATTTTGTTAAAACAATTTCCATTTCTTTTAATTTGTGAATTAATGAGTTGCTTGCCTGAGTCATTGTCTCTTAATGATATCAATATGCAGATCAATATCAGTATCTGGGCAACTGCCCACCTACCCCTCCCCTAACCCAACATTAACCCTAACTTGTTATCAATAGACTGTTGTTGGGTTAGGGGAGGGGTTGGTGGGCAGTTGCCCAGATACTGATTTTGATCCCAATATGCAATGCAATGTAAGCCTAATCTCAAAGAGCAAGAAAATACTTTTTTTTGTCCATTATTTCAGGATTGTATGCCTCCATCCTGCATCATATCTTTTCTCTGCTTGGAAGACACCCCAAGCAGATCACAGAGATGCTTTGCTGTGTATCACAATAATGTGATTATTTACAATCTCCTCAATGGAACATGTGTTGGACACCTCAAAGAGCTGCATCCCAGAGAGATCACTGCTATGTTGTTTTTCAATCCACTTAAGGTACAATTTACAGACTTTTTGTCATTACTGTATGTCACAAAAAATGCGAAAGAAATGTTTGCTTGTAATTCACTGCTTTGACTCCCAAAATATGATTGTTAATCTCCTCTCTAGCTCCTACACATTTCCATGTAAATTAGTTACAGGAATTTGGTGGTACATCAAGGTAACAACATGTACCTGAGAAGTTTGATTATTCTCATTACTTGTTTTATGGATAGTGTATGTGGATATTACATGGAGAAGTTACATATTAATCTTTTCTGGGAATTGAAGGTTGAAAACAACACATAACTGTATTAGAAACTGTACAACTTTGGACAACCCCAGCCATTGCTTAAAGGTCTCCGCAAAATTTAGATTTTAACCCTCTAATTCCCATGATGTGATTGTTAATTCTCCCCTCTAACAGCTGCACATTTCCTTGTAAAATATTTGTGAGAATTAAGGGCCTGTTTACATGGAGGTGGGGGAATCCAGGTAGGTGAGGTAACTCGCCTAGCTGTGATTAAAAAATAAAATGCATTAATAGTCAAAGTAATTTTGATTGCATCTTCAGTCCAAATATATTTAACAGAGGCTAATGGTGTACAAATTCATTTTTATTTTATTTATAAAAAGAAACTGAAGGGCTATATTGTAAAATTATTTGCTATTATTGTTGCTGTTATCATTATTATTATTATTATTATTATTATTATTATTACCATAGTTCAAGTCTGAAATTTGAATAGTTATGCAGTTTGTATTGGCATTGTTTTTTTTTTTTTAATAGTGGAGCACTTTGTTGCATTCTACATGAAAATGCTAGAGGCCTTTAGTTATTTGTCTGCTAAGTTAGATAGTACTTACATACATGTAATAATGCATACATTTCTTCATTTATAGTTTTTTATTCTGTGGGTTTTGTTCTATAGTATCTTATAACGGGAGCAAAAGACGGTTCAATAAAGGTTTGGGATGACAGAGGAAATATCAAGATCATCTTTGTTGGCCATTTAAAGTCAGTGAACACCCTAGCCGTGTATCCATTTGGTACCTATATCATGTCAGGGTCCAGTGATAACAGCATACGTGTGTGGAGTTTAGACACCGCTGATGAAGTGGATAGAATTGATACTAAAGAAGCTGTACTGGGTCTTGGTACTATTGTAGGAAAAAATGACTTGTATTCCTTTGGACGGAGATCGATAGAGTTGTGGAAGATCGAGCACATTCATTCTGTGTTTGCAACTGTGGGGTGAGTGAAATCTAATCTTTGGAGCTACATGTACAGTTAAGCTTGGGTGATCTGCATAGCGCGTTATTCGTGGGGAAACGGATGAAAGGACGCATTTTGATCGAGCATCTTAGAGCCAAAGCTTCACCCAAGAAATTAGCTTCAAGCGCGCGAAAACGCCAGTGACTGAGTCGAAATCGGTTTAAGTTTTGGTCAAGTGAGTGGCGCGAATTTGGTAAGCCAATCACAAAGCAAAGGGGAAGCAAAGCCAATACAATCAAGGTCGTTGAATATTGTAAGTTTTGCACTCTTGTATGTTGATGAGACATTTGCTTACAATTCTTTAAGATTTTAACTTGTCGCAAAATTAAGTTTGACACAAAATATTTAGTCCCATTACAGAAAACAAGTGCTCTCTTTCCGCCATTCTTGAAACTACTTGTATACTCGGGGCGTAGCCTAACATATTTAATTTTTTTTCCTTCCTGAAGAAGCAAAATCAAATCTATAAAGCCTACGACGCACCCAAGAGTAAGTGATGCTTTAATCTAACTACATGTATAAGTAAAGCTAAAGTTAGCCTCTTTAGTTATACAATACGTGTAAATGCATACATTTATGTGTCAATAAAATCTTAAGAATGTATTGTGAATTGCCAAACGCCATGCGCATGTCATCTCGTATTAATCGTCATACCTACATACCGGCACTTACAGCTGCACACACACTGTACATTTAATCAGATTTAAACAGAAATCTTACTGTTACTTTTTGTTACCATGGTCTGCTTAACTTTCTACACTGTTTGACCACTGTTCAACGGCCGATATACACCGACCGACGGGTCAAAGCGACGCGTAAACTGGAGAGGTCGCTACAAGAATTCGCTGAGTTTCAAAATCTGATAAAAAAAACTTTGTTGCTGCAGCAAGTTGCAGAAGCTCTGATTAGTACGAATTTGTGACATTACTACAGCAATTAAAGGCGTACATTTAGTACATTTCAGTGACTTGTGTAAGGAACAACACATACAAGCGGTTTGTGGCAGCCGCACAGATCTGTGGAAACGACCTTTCGCGTAATGTTTCCCGGTCTTTAAAATTAGCAACTCTGTTGTTCTCTTCATTCCCCAGATGCCAACCAGACTGGTGTGCACATGTAATGACGCAACAGTACGTCTGTTGTCCCCAGGCTCCGGCGAGTGTATCACCACCATGTTGTTACCAAACATGAGTATTATCGCTGATGTGGCTTACGCTGCTGCTGAAAGTAAGACGAGATGAAATTGGTTGTCTTTTATCATATTCCAGTTTCTCTTAGACTTACATATGTCAGGGAGGTACATTTATTAGAGGTGCCGTGCTGACTACTGAGAAGAATCGCCTCCCACTGGAGGGTCCTGGGTACGAATCCCATACCTGAAGTCATGTGTGGGTTGACTTTGTAGTTGTTTCTCGTCTTTGCTCTGGAGATTTTCCCCTAGGTTCCCCTGTTCTCCTCCTTCCACAAAAACCAACTCTCATCCCCGTGTAAGTCCTACCCTCTTGTTCAGCTGTTTTTATTGTGTACTAAATTTTAGACGTGGAACTATCTTCTGTAATATTTTTTACTACTGTAACACCTGTTTTGACTATACTGCTAGAGTAGATCAGAATTACGCTAGGCGTAGTGTTCAGAAAAGTTGAGAAATCTTTCTGGTGTGTTTTAATGAAGTTGAACGCCAATTTTTCCATGCTCTGGTAGTGTGCTCTTACAATCACGAGAAAGCTCTTTACCTTAT
Source organism: Pocillopora damicornis (assembly GCF_964200805.1). Taxonomy (NCBI): domain Eukaryota; kingdom Metazoa; phylum Cnidaria; class Anthozoa; order Scleractinia; family Pocilloporidae; genus Pocillopora; species Pocillopora damicornis. The sequence goes on from NC_142672.1 coordinate 15,271,292, forward strand.
GTTTTTCGTTTTACTTTGTAGATTTGATGTTTACTTTGCTCTCAAACGGTAAAATCTTAAAGGCATCCACTCTGACCAATCCATGTAAGAAACTTCAGGAGTGGGATACAAACAGCAATTCAGATGGTACGGTCTTGATTTTTGCTTGAGGATACTTTTGTATACTAAGCTATACTTTTCTGGCTTAGTAGCGTGCAGTGTATGTATCAATACTTATCAATCATCAAAAACTTTGGCTTGTATGCGTTTGGTCTAAAACTGGATTCTGTTAACAAATGAAGTCCGATGAAAAATATACGAGTATCTTGTACGCAAAATCAGAGGAAACGAGTTTTTTTATGTGATTAACGATTGCTTTTGTACTTGTTTTCAGCACCCTCTTCATGTACTTGTCTTTGTCTTTATGAATACGTTGTGCAGGTAAGATATATTTAAGACAAAAATACTTTCCTATGCAGTGATATTAGCACATATAACACTCTAACCAAATCTCGAAATAGCGGTCAGTCTTATCCTATCTGCTGGCTTTTTTTTTGTCCAAAATAACGCATTGTGTGAAAATGACTGTCAAATTATTTGTCTTGTTAAAATTTGCTTTAAGGTCCCATCTTAAAAGCGCTTTCAGGAAAATTCACCCATTGTGTCCGTTTCAAAGAGAGTAAAACAGCAAACCGTTACTTTGGGGCCGCATGAAATGTTTGCAATTCCGCAACAGCGAGAGGGTGGGATGGTAGAGTTTGTTCGGAGAGCGTGTAACAGATGGATTAGACTCATTCGTTTCTTTGGTCAGATATTATAGTAGTGAGATCTTCAATAGGTGATGTTTGACTGTGATTATTACATTTGATGTCATTTAAATCCTTAATAAACTGTTGCTGTTTCTAGGATGAGCTCGAAGGTGACTCCTGGGGAAATTTGGTGACAGCGCTGAAAGCGAAAAAGAGAGCTGAGGAACTTGAGACTAAAGGACAAGCTATGAACGCATATGATAGAACTCTGCTGTTAGGCGGCTCTACCAATGGTATGATTGTCGTGTTTGACTGGCAGAATGACACCAACCCTGGAAAAATCTCTTTCCAAATAGAGGTAAGTTTCTTTGAAACGAAAGCCACATCAGTACACAGAGGAGTCTTATTTTACAGGCCAAAGCTAGATTCTTTTCGTAGCAAGTTTCTGCGCCTTTATCGTTTGAAAAGATCAAGTAACTCTTGTTTATGTGCAAGACTAAATGTGTCACATCTTTGATTGCACATACACAACTTACCTAAGGATTTCACCTATGGAGTGACAGTTAAGGGTACACGGCAACGTTTCTATTACATGTAGGTGGGTTCCATATGTTTCTTGTGCAGATGACACAGATGTGAGCTCGATTTTTTCCCAACAGGGGCACAGAGATGAGGTCATCACCATGGTAGCGAATCCAGAAGTTGATCAAGTGATATCTGCTGGTCTGGGTGAGTTGATGTTTTCCGCTCAACAAAGTGTGAGCCGAACACCTGTTTGTAAACGCAGGCTCGCCTTAACGCGCGCGAGCGTAAAACGCACGCGCTCATAACGTTTGTTTGCGTCAGCCGGTTTCATCAATCCTTTTTCATGCGTGCTGGATACTCTCGTATTTGGATCTCTATGGCTTTTTTGCCTTCATTTCATTGAGTCAGAAACCAAAGTCAAAGTCCCCATTTACGAGAGGTAGCATAATCAGATGTCTTTGGATATCCTTCAATCTGCGGGCTGGTGTCGAATGCAGAGACCTGATTTTTCTCAGAACGGTTCAGTGCAACGTTTTATCTTCAATCCTTTTAACGTGTAACTCGGAATCAAACGGCTTTCTTCGACTCCCTTTTTTATGTGAACGGACTCAATGGAACCTAAAGTATCTATACCACTACTAAGACTTGATGCGGAACAGTGCATAACTTACAAGCTTCTAAGATCTGCGGTTTTTGTTGTGAAGATTTGAGTATCACAAATCGTCAGCTGGTCTACGACTAGGAGGCACTTACTTCACATAATGTTTGCCTGATATTAGCAATTCCACAGCTCTTCGCAAACAACTATCTCGAAGAGGCTAAAGATCAAGTCTAAAACTGAGGAGTAAAGGATGGGAAATGCTACAATTTCCTTTTTCTTTATTTTGCCTGTGCTCCACGAATACTCAGTATTTGCAATTTATTTTCAGATCACACCATCAAGATTTGGCGCCTTTTTCCGTTCGCCGAGGAAGCCCTTGCCCCTCTGATGACGTTGTATTGCCATGAGACGCCCAGGCTCTTGTCTGTGGCTCACCACAAGCTATGTGCGGCATTCCACGAGCCGGCTACTGCTTCATATAACATCGTCGTGTTTAAAACTACTAAAAAAAGTGAGTAACAGAGAACTGTAAATGTTCTGAAGTTTGACTTATCATACTCGACAGGGAATCGTTGTCGCATTTCCGATTCTTTGCTACGCTAAGGAGCCAATGAGATCTTGAAATAAACTCGTGGTAGTGGCCTCAAGCGTAGAAAAATGAGCATGATTAAGTTGGTATTGATTAGAGCATTGATTGAGAATTGCTCAAGGCACCGGTTTTAGTTGTTTTTTATTTTGTGTACGGTTTTTAAAGAGTTTCCGAAAGCCCATACAATGTTTTGTGTTCTTTTATTTAAAGAAATTGTCTTCAACGAAATTTTAATATCTTCAACCCAAATGCGTTTCTTTGTCTTTGCCTTTTTATCTTCGTTGTCTTTATTTCGGTGATTTTAGTTTTGGTGTCGTCTCAAAACTGATTGGATGTTCCTTGAAATGTTTCTCATTTTAGCGCCAATGTGCCAAATCAAGTTGGTTGCTTTGATAAATAAATAGCAAAAACTAGCTTTCGTTTTATTTTTTCGTTGAATTACTTTCTAAATTGTTTAAATGTTTTCCAAAACAGAACGATTTGATCACAATAGTGATTGGGATCACATGGATGACGTTACGGGACTGTCCAGCTGCGCCAAAATGAGACTGTTTGCGTCATGTAGCGCAGACGGCTCTGTGAGAGTCTGGGACGAGTCCAACAAACTGTTACGCGTCATCAAACTAAATGCTACTCCCACCAGCATTTGCTTCTCAAGTCAGAAAGGCGACCTGATTGTGGGCATTGGGAAACATCTGCACAAGATTAACTACGCGACTTGTGAGTAAAGAGTGCTTCAGATAGATGAATTGTACAAGAAATTATTTCATTTTAAGCTACCTAGCAACGGTTGGACCCACTTTTTGAGACGGGAAAATATTCTCAACTTGAAGGACACTACAAAATGATAAGTGCATATCAATTAAATTTTTGTACACTAAAACCGAAACACTTGTAATCTTAATGGCCAACCAGAAAGAAGGAAGAATAAAGAGAAAACTTCCAAAAGTATGGGAAATTGCGAACGAACCTGCTTTGCCTCTGGTAGGGTGAAAAGGTCGCACGAGATTATAAATGACGAATTTGAAACATTTAGACTCAAGTGGCAAAGTGGCTTCTTGAAGCCTCATCTTTAGCCTCGTCCACATTTTTGTGTTCCGTCCTGCGAACGCTCGCTCAATTGTTCCATGCGTAGAATTCCATTCTAGATATTGTGCTGGTCACATTTTTCTTTTTCAAATCTGGAAAGTATATCTACGATATGATATTTATCTTATATTGTTAGAGGGGTCTTTTAGTTCTTCTCTATCATTCTTTAGTGTTTACCACAGGGATGAATAGTGCTTTTCGTGTGCTCTGGTTGGCTGGTTCGGAAGTGATTCACCAATACAATTCACATCCGAGAAGCCGAAGAGACAAAATCGCGCGCCAGCAATTTAATTTCCGGCTCCTTTCTGGGGATATTGACAGAAAGAAACTCTCTTTTTTAGGTTTCTCTGTGGTATATACTGAAACAGTTATTCACCTCCACTTCGGTAAATAATTGTTAATTATTATAAGAAGAAATAAGCCGAGTGTTCTTAGAAACGATTGATTTGATCGGACCCGATTGATTTTGTATCTTATTAAACTGTCTCGATCGTGATTCAACTACACCAACAAAAAGAAAAGAAATCAGGGCAACAACGTACCAGAACAATGTGTGCATACTCACTATGATAGGTAAAAATGTCTGAATTTTTATCCATATTCTCAATATGCATATTCCTGACTCTGCCTTTCACAACCTATAGACATGCCTCAGTCGTTTATTTTCCGAATGGTAGCGATGGATTTTCGACGCGTCATCGCTGAGGCACCGATGGATATTGACTCTGAAATCAAGGGCAACCTAACACCTGAGGAGTGTCAGAGACTGAGCCGAGTCAAGTCTTCGTTACACAAGTACAATGATTTTCACGACATTTTGCCGCAGGATGAGATGGACGAGAAAATTCAGGAAGAAGAAAGGAGAACACAGGTAAGATATTTCTTTTGTTCACATTGTTTGCAAAAATTTTTGCAAAGAGGTCATTTCAAGTGTTAATGAAACAACTTTAATATTGTGCTAGCCACGCTTTTTTGTTCGCGTCACTTAAATTTCCATTTCACTGATTTTTTTATTGGCAAAATTTCGCGTAAATTTTATGTTTTAAAGTACTTTCAATGATAACCATAATAATGCATTCCCACATCTTTTCAGGCTTTCTCGAAGATTCAGGAGCGAGAAAACGAGCTAAGAAAACTTAGAGATGGCACTTACCGATTCAGCAGGAAAAGGCCGAATATCAATTCAGAGGCAGTACGCGGAGAAGCGTTTGAAAAATACCTGGAAATATTTTACAAGCGTCCTCACTTCGATCTTCCAGACGATACTCTGGAGGACAGTGGTGTTGATAACGAGGAAGAGGAGGAACCTTATGCTGAAGACAGGGGAACGGGATTTTTCTCGATCAGTAGACAATCGACAAGATCGAAGAAAAGTCAGTCCTTCCCTGAAAAAACACCCAAAGCTGAGATTGCTAGTTTATCCATGTCGGAATTTGAGCCTATTAAATTACAGGACGATTACGAAGGGATGCCGGTGCTTCCTCCTGCGGATGAACGAGACGAATTGTCGCCATCTGAGCGGCCTTTTACCATGGAAACTGAAAGCGAGATCTTCTCACACGGTGAAACGAGCTCAAGGGTTTCGCATTCGGCACCAGCTCGCAGATTGAAGGATTTCCGAAAGCATCCGATTGAGCCACCGCTCGTAAATCGGGACCGTGATCGGTACGTTGTCGACGTTCCCAAGTCAAAGCGATATCCATCACCTAGCCAGTCTGTTCAAAAAGTATCACAGAGGCTTTCGCGCCTAGCTTCGTATCAAAATGAGGGCGACGAAGAAGAGATGTTTGTTATTGCTCCCGATGGCTTCATTCCAAACTCAGTAGTTGTAGCCATGTTCAAGGATTTGAGAGATGAAACTAAAGAAGAAGCAGACAAGTGGAAGCTGCCTCAGTTGACTGCAGAACAACTGGCAGAACTGGAGAGCAGGAAAAAGGTAAAATAAATTGAATGGTGTAACACGCAAGGCGCCTATTATTCATCATGAACTTACATAAAAGTTAGTAACTGACATTTTTTTCTTGAGCCAAAAACGGTGACCGGAGGCTAGATGTTTTTCATGGCACACAGTATGTTGTATTTTGTGTTTTGTTTTTCCTTGTTCGTTTGTTTTTGTAATCGTTTAATTCTGCATGGCGGTTGGATTCCTTTTTTACCTTCAACAAAGACTGAGAAAAGTAAGGTTATCGACAAGATCACGGGATTTTGATCAAAGTGAACTTTGTTTTTTATTCCGTAGAAACTTCCTAAATCTCCAGAGAGTCCTAAAGGCAAGAAAGAGAGGAGAAAGTCAAATTATGCCAGTCAGCTGCAACTGGCCTTGAGAGACAGTCCGTCACCTGAGCCTGTGGACGACACTGACCTCTTCAAATCGCCCACTCCTACACCTCCCCCGTCCCCACCCCCAGAAGAGCCGACACCGCCAAGCATCCCCTCCCCAAAGAAAGAAATCAAACCAGTTCGACCGATTGAGAAACTGATATCGAGACCGAAGCCTCCAACTCCAGAACCGTAAGTACTATGTATTGATTTCAAAGGATAAATTAAGTAACACCCTTTTAAGGCTCCTTCTTCTTCAATAAACCTCCTTATAGAGCATACCTCCCTTGTTACAAAGACCCCCCTCCCCCCCTTACCGCTGTATCGCAGCTACGGTAGCACTCTTGTGCGTTAGTGTTGGTTAACATTTCAATCCATAGTATGCTTGTATTTGAACAGCTCTATCAGTTTCTCTCTGAAATATTGTACACAGTATGTGTTTCTTTGGTTGGCTCTCGATGACTTTTTAATTACTTCCCTCCCCCCCCCCCCCCCCCACGTCTCTCCAAAAAGCGCCTTCTTCCATATGCCCTCCCCTACCCCACCCTCTTGAATTCATGAACCCTGCGTGGATTTAATCAGGCCTTTACGGCAGATGTGATCCGTTTAAGAGGATTTGCCTTCGTAAATCTCCATAAATCTCCGTAAATCTCGATCAAGGTAACTTTCAAAATGCAAAATCTGAAATGCGCACTCCGTTTAAGAGGATTTGCTGCCGTGAATCTCGATTAAGATGACTTTTCAAATGTAATTTTTTTGACGCTCCAGTAAATGACCGGAGAACGCTTACGTCGAAGCTCATATTACTAGAGAACTATTGAAGTGTCAGTTAACGTTTTGATTTAAAATTCAAGAACTAAACCTTAAGTTAACTGTTAATCACACGCATACCAGATTATGGGCTTGTTCGAAAGATGAACTACACCTGAATAAAGACAATCTTTGACGGTTGTGAATACAGCACTAAATAATGCTGAGTTATTTTGTTGCACACGAATCAGTTGTCCCATAAACCTTACTGTAATGAGAGATTTTAAAAAAAAGCCGTAATCCACGATGAATGCTATCTATAAACCTTTTTTAATTTCGCGCAAATGTAATTGAAAGCGAAGAGGTGCTTCCTTGTTTATTTAACTGAATTTGAAATCAACCGTTAATGACAAGAACCTGAGAACCGCGCCGCAATGCCGTGTTGTAGATCGAAGGTTCCCGACGCAGACCAGATCAACACTCGGGGCCTCATTTAATTGAGGAGAGTGTGTTGCCTTTACTATGACATCTGCAAATGGTTAGACGTTCTAGTCATCTCGGATAAGGACGATAGTGCCCATCCCCTGCATTTTCCATGTACTGTACTGCAAGGGACACTTAAAGAACTTACGCATTTCTCGCAAAGATTAGGTTAGATTAGATCAGACTTGTTATTGATTCAGCTTTAAAGCTGAAATGAATAAATAACTTAATAAATAAATAAATGATGTATTTAGTGAACTCCATTAAAAACACCCTTTCCGTTTAAAGACCGCTGCCCAGAAGTCATCACAGCATATTAACCATGACTGATCGGACGTCCTCTTTCGAGCTACCAATTGAAAATGAAGTTATGCATGTACATGAGAAAAGAAGTGAAATGTTGGAAAGTCCTTCTTTGGTAATTGAGCTTATCTCGCGTGCAAATGAAGATATAAACAGAGACATGAAAGCGCTTAAACTAAGGTAAATTTAAACGTAAAAGTCTCTAACCCTGAAGTATTCAAAATAAATAATATGATACAAATATAAGTGTGTGTTAAAATATAGTTACCATTTAAATGCCATGAAATGCGAGGAAAGTTGGTTCGAAATAATGAATACACAAAAATCCAACTTTTAAAATCACTACCCCACCTGGGCTAGCCAATGAAATGCAGAATTTCGAGCCTCAGAACCTTACTTATGTTATTGCAGGTAACTTTCAAGGTATGTCGGGCTACGTGACGAGATTGACTCTGGAAATGTAAACCAGTAATATAGTCATAAGAGTACCTGTCACTTAGTTTACTTATTAAACTACTTGTGGGCTCGGAGAGTTTAAAACCTACAACTAAATCTTAGCATATTAAAAAATATTTGCTTATTTCCCAACTTCAACCGTGGCTAACTCGCCTGTTGATTGATCGTAACAATGTAGCACCTTTTCATGTGTTTTGATCTTTGTCTTCTTCCCCCTTCCCCCCTCCCGAAAGGTTCTGTGTTTCTTTTACTAATCCATTTTTCTATTGTTATTTTTTAGCACACCTTCTCCTCCTCCTCCGACCAAAGAACCAACTTCAACCCCTCCCCCACCCCCTCCAACTCCGTTGCCATCGTTTATTACTCAGTTTAAGGGAACACTTTGGTTTGACAAATTCTTCCCCGACGCAGACTCAGAGGTATGCAGCTGAAAACAATTGTTTAATTTTTTTTTTTTTTTTTTCAATAGTGATTTGAAATATGTCTCATAGAATTAGTCGTTTAATCGATATAGCCACCAACTGGTTGCCTCAGGTATTTTAATAACGAACTAACGACCATGAGGCTTCAGTTATTTGAAGTAAGGATAACGCTATTCATTGGATAAATCTCTCTAAATATATCTTTTGCTAACAGTTATCCGCTGGGTCGCGATTTACCTGTTGGATAGCGTTACCCACCTTTAACCGGCTGGGTCGAACAGTATAAATTTTAGACCAGATCAACAACACGCAGGATGTTGAGTAGTGAAACGATGTAACCTTGTTATTGTGTACAAACGAGAAAAAACCAGAAGGAAAGCATGGTTTAATAGTTGGTACAACTCATTTTCAGACATTTCCAAGACCTTGGACACCAGAGAGCTTTGTGGAAGTTTTACTGACCCTGATTCAGAAGACAAATGACCATGAACTGAAGACACAGATTTGCGCTGTAAGTAAAGTATTGGCTGCTGTGTTTGGCTTGGTTTCAAATGCAGAGCCCTTTCATACTTAATTTTATACTCTTTTTGAATTGAAAAGAATGTTACATGTAATAGATTGGATTGGCGCCTGATAAAAGTTAATTGGTCTGCTTTTGGAAGGTCAGCGTTAATTTTCATTCTTTGAATGACGCATGCTGATTGCCAGATTTTTTTTTCCTCTTCATGTTTGCAGGCCATAATGCTCTTATATCGTCAAGAAGGTCTGGACCGAGACGCGGCCGAGAAAGTCAATCGAACCACAATAGCTGAACTGAATATCCCGGATCATCCTACTGCACATGGCTCGTCCCAGGCCAAACAGTTTTTGCGCGTGGCTCTACAGCTTTCGCACACAATGAAAGTGTATGAAGTGTCCTTTGTGGCTGAACTTATGGCGCAGTTTATTGATGGTGATGAGGAAATCAGGTACGGTAGCCTACAGAAAGAAACGTTTGTCTGCAAACTGTATCTTGCCATATTAGCCAGCAACAGCCAACATACATATCACATGCTTGAAAGGAACTACCTCAAAAAGTTTATCAATTTTGCGAAGTGATTCGCTTCGTTATTTTGTTTCGTGCTTAAAATCATTTCAGCTGTAGCGTCTTTCTTAACAGCTCGCTCACATGAAAACACAGTTTGTCTTTCTAATAAGTAAAGCAGTGCTCCAAAGCATACGTGTAATCTTTAGAGTGAACAAGTACACGCACGGTAATCCGTGGCAAATGTTTAATAGTAAGTTCAAAAGTTATCATTTTTGTTGCCTCACATTAGTGTATGCACACAGTTCGTGTTCAATATTTCTGATCCTAGCAGTATGCAGTACGCCTTCAGCGTATTTATCTAACATATGGCTTATTGCAGCTCGACAAAGAGTAAGCGACTTTGAAATGAGAAAGTCGTGTAGCTCAAGTCTTAATTCTCACTTGCGACTCGGAGTTTTTTTCGTTGTTATTTTTTTTAACACCTTCCTTACATATACTTGTTTTAGATTATCGTATGAAATTATGATTTATAACAAATTGATGGCTGATTTCTGTGCATTTTTGGAACTTACAGGAAGTTTGTTCTAGAATTGCTAGCTTCTATAGGAGTACCAGACACTGCTGGGTACTTTGTCAAGGAACTGGACTCATTCGATACCACGGTACGTATACAAATTTATGTACGAATACATGGTACATGATCAATAAAGCGAAGCAGCTAACGATAAAAAAATAACCTTAAATGTCTCACTATAGTCACAACTAAGTGAAATATACCCTGCCTATAAACTCGAGTAAGCGTTCATCTATTTAATCCAAGCTGAGCTGAGTTGTTTGAAGCACAATTAGCACTGATTCCAATTCTGTTGCCATGGTATTCTGTCTGCCCTTAGAATCAGTGGTCATCGGGTTTTAAGAAATCCAGCTCCAGAGGATAATCAAACCAGTCAGTTTTGTTATGTTATTTGACGAACGTGCTGGCTGAACTATGCAATTTTGTTTTCCTTTCCTTACCTACCAGAGTATCCCTGGAAACAGAAGGAAGGCTCGTCTAAAGGACATGTGTGTCCAGTGGCTAAACAAGTGGCTCGGTCAGTTCAGACAACACATCCGATCCTTGGCTGACAAGATCAGTCGCGCTCAAGCTGGCAGTGTAGTCAAGTGAGTCTGTTCTTATGTCATAACTCCTATTTGATATACATCTGAATATATTGTCATTAACAGCAAAATTTAGTCGCTGCTATGGACGGGTTCGAGGGAAGCTGAAAGAGGATGTCTCTCACGGGTAGCGTTACGTTGGGTACGGGTGCCATTACAACAAATAAAGTGGTATGAAGTCAGACAGTAGTGTATCGAAAAATTCATGATGAAATTTGTGGTAAGACGTGTTAATTGGCTGTAGAGTCTGGTGCGACTAAGTTTAGAGAAGGAATGGCAGCTGTGAATTGTCTTTAGGCCCAATTATGGATTGGGAGTGTAAGTTATTCAACCAATGTACACTATGTTGTCTTTCTTTATTGAATACTTTTTTTCGTTTCGTAAACCTAGAGGAACAAAGACGCCAAAGACACCCAGCTCTATCAAGGGAATTTTAAAGACAGACAGCTCACAGGTCTGTTTGATTCGTAATCCTCGTGTTGTGGTAGCGTGAAAAAAAAGCCTTTCTATGTAATTGACAACTTCTTGTTTTTTGTTTTATTGTTTGACTTGGTTTTTTTGTTGTTTTTCTTGTTTTGTTTTGTTTTCCCAGAGGACAACGTCCGAGATGTCCAAGCCGACGACCAGTAAGTATAAACTGAACCTTATTCTCTTGGTATATGTGTCCTGTTCTTTGTCTAAAATACCATGAATAGTGCAATTGTCCCAAATACCGTACAATTATCGCAGAAGTTATTCTTCCTACCCTTAAATCAGAGTTATAATATGAAAGAAGGTACCTTTCGTTTTAATGACAATGTACGTGTTTCCTATCTTTTGTAGTCTCTTTTGACCTTGAGGCCCTTGGAGGAAAAGCCGCTGACACGGCGATGCCTGCAGAAGCGATCAACTACTTTTGTGAGATAAGAATGGAAGAAGAACTGGAAAGAGCTCGAACGCGAACGCGAGAGAAGACTCCCGTTCAGGCCCAGGACAACTCCAGAAATACAGTGCTCGTCCTGCCAAAAATACACAGGTACGTGGGAACCTCTGGGTAGGGGACTGGTAAAGAAAACTAACCTAAACTTTTCAAGATTGAAACCGAAAATTAACTTTTTTTATACTTAGCAAACGGAGTCTGGCACGACTTGGAGAAACACATTGCAGTCACTGTCATCCAGAAAGAGAAACGTCTCTTGCCTTAGGTAACACTTTTTCTTTTTCTTCAGTGTTTGGTATTATTGATCTTTCTCGTTTTCAAAAATTTTCATTGATGTCTTTTTTATCGATGGAACATTTTTCATGATGTTAACTACGTTTCTGATTGGCCGTTGTGGTTACTTTGGTTCTTGGTTTTTGGCACTAAATCGAAAACTGTTATCTTTACATTGCCTAAAGTTTTGAATTATTATTCGTCTTGAGAGAGCAGTGCGGCTCGAGCGAAAGAACGATCTGTTTGTTAGATTACTCTGTAAAATCGCTTGAATTGAACACTTTTTGCGGTTATGAAGCAGTGATTTTTATTTTGCTTCTTCTTTGTTTACACCAGCATTTCCTCTACCACAAATCTATCAAACCCGTCGCAGTGTGGTGTTAAACAATATGGTGCTTCACCTAAAAACTCTGACATTGAACCCGTTTCCGGACGAGGGCGATTTAGCAGTGTATGAACCGTACCAACAGTCTAATCTGTTGACACTGCGTTCGTCGCAGAAATACTTCATCCCTGCTCAATCCTACGTTGAAGAACGAGACACCGAAAGCCTGGCTCAACAGATAAGAAAAGTCCTATTGTAGCAGGTATCTAAACTCGTTGAATTCAAGACGATTTGTGACACCACGATGGGGCTAAAAAATTGAACTGCAGACGGTGGAGAAGGAAAGCAATGATGAGCTGGTTAGACACTCGCAAGATCATCGGAATTGCAATATACGGGAAAAGCCTTTTTTCTGGGTTTTGCTGTCTTCCACATTTTGATGCCATGTTTGGCCTCGATTTCTGTCTTCTTGCGAGACAGATTAATAAATTACGTATTAAAGTTTTATACGAAATGCAAACAAGTTTCAGAAGACTTGCGGTTGACTCACTTCTAAATACCTAGTAAGGGCTATGATGAATCCAATTCCTTTAGAGATGGAAGTGATTCGGCCTTGAAGGAGGGATTTTGGAAAAAAGTGTAACTGCGGTGAGAAAATATTTTTATGATCTTAGGGACAGAAATCCGAGCTGTTATGGTAATATATACTATTGATATTTTCTTTGATATCAGAATAAGTTCATTTTATACTTGTCCTAATCCATGGCTAAAAATGAGGAAATTGCTATGATTTTCGAAGTATTTTAATCTGATGTATATACCATAACTTTCCTTCATCTGATGTATGTACTATAACTTTCCTTGTAAATATTTCCAAGAGTGTATATAAATTTTGTCGTATGTACAGTAAAGAAAGAGTGAAGAAATATATTTTTGAATAAAGCATTAGACCTGAAAAAATGTGTAGAGATGAAACATTGTCATCCGAACACGCGTCAGAGAGTCTAATTTTTAACAATTAATCAATTTGGTCAATTTATGTATTTGCGCATATGACAGAGTTGATATTCCTGTAATAACTACTACTTAGATTAACTCTGAAACTACGTTTTCTGGCCTGCACAGATAACTATAGGAGGACCAGTTTCTTACGCTAGGTAGCAATATGATCTCTGTTAAATAAGTTTGTTTATGTGACGTCTATTTTTAACACGTGACCACCGGAATATAAGGCCTGGAACCAAAATGCGGGGTCTGGTCTCATTATTATGAGGGTCACAAGTAGGGAAAAAAGAACTTTACTTGTTGTGCACAACAATCGACACCTGGTCACGTGCTCGTGCGTGAGGTATTTTGGGAGATCTCCTGGATTTAGATCGTCACTGAATGTTGGAACGGGTATGAATCAACCAGCGGGTCGGGTACGAGTAGACGGAAACTGGGCACGTATTGTATGAATGTGGGTAACGAATGGACTGGATACCCGATTCCACACCCAGGACGCAAAACACGCAGCAACATCTTCGTTAATTTCTTTATTATTCAACATATACCAACGGTCAACGATACTTTTAATCAACGGCGATGTACAACGCATATGACTTCTGACACTACGTAAATGTAATTGCTACTGACTGGTATTGTTACTGGCGTATGAAAGTGACAGACAAATCTCAATCGATAGATTGAAGCTACTTTAAACATCTATAATTGATTCGATTGTTGGTGCACTGATTTCAAGATAACAAGAGATCTGCAAACATTGACTCAGCGTTCCTAGCAATTACAGGCCAGCGAAAGCAAAAAGCGGCTTATACTAATTTCTATCCAAATCACAAGATAAAACATCACAGCAAAGGCCGTCTTGCAAAAAAGAAATACATCAAAAATGACAACCTTTTACACCCTAACATTAGTATTTATATTCTCTCCACTGTTCTCTTCACGTTTCCTATAGTACTGATTAGGAGAATTTGACTAACAATCAAGAGCATCTGAAATTGGTTATCATTTCCTTTATTCTAATGACCTTAATATTTGATTCAAGAGTGATACAGTAAAGAGAAACTAAAAGCCAATCACTGTTAGGGGTTAAAGGGTTCAGTGTATACATCTCTCCATATACACTGATCTCATGTCAACTTCAGATTGTAGAACACTGCATCTATCAGATGACAAGAGATTATAACTTCTTGCGAATGATTCGCACTAGCCTTCTCCTCAGCTGCTCTCCACCGGCCCAACACGCACACCACTCCCTCCTCATGTTTTCACTATTTACATTTGTTAAATGCGCCTCAAACGAAGCCTTAATGAAGCAGATCACTCACTTGAAGACAATACGTGGTAGTGTTAACAAAACAATCTTCTAAACGACTTTAAACAGCCTACGAGTAACTTCGACTACGATCGCACAATTAGAGATGCTGCAAGGAGCCTGCTCCACGTTCGCAGGGAAAATTATCATACGCCTTCCAACTCGAAGGCTACAAGGCGTATGACGCGCACAGGTTAAAAGAATAAAGTCCTTATACAATGCTACAGGAACCTAACACTTTTGGTCTAAAGTTTTGAAAGAATGTTTTTCTATGGCTGGAGCTTTTCTTGCGTTTTCTGCCTTCTTTGGTTAACGGCCTTAGTTGCTCTGAAAATTCTGTATGAGAGCTGGACTGTGTAGAGGATGATCTCACGCTCGTTTGATGTGATCCAGGTCCACGAATCTGCAAGTGTATAGACAAAGCTCGTTAGTAAGTTAATAATGTACATGAAAAAATTACGCGCTTCTGATTGGCTGAAAACGAGTGCCTAGTTGTAAAGACTACAAATTGCACTCGCCCGACGGGCTCATGTACTAGTGTTATCTTTGAAAGATTCACTCGGGCTTATTTACATAAAATTGCACTCGATATTGCTACAATACCCATATTTCAGCCTGCTTAACCCTTTAACTCCTTGGAGTGTTTAAAACAGAATTTCTCCTTTCAATACCAATACAATAGCAGGCAGGCGCGTGATGAGCATGAAGAAAAATATCAATTATGGGATTATTAGTCAGTCCAATACAAAGTTTTTCGAACTAACACCACAAGAATTGTATGACAAACAGTGAAAAGAGTCACTTCTGAGATCTTGAGAGTGAAACTGTTTTTTACGATAATACATTTTTACTCAAATCCTTTCTTAATATCGATTTTATTCGTAGCAAAACTGAATCACGTTATCAAGTTATCGCCCCGCGAGAAAAAAACAAAAATTAAATTTTTATCACGGTCTCTCGTTAAGGACGTCCTCTATAATCTGACCTGCTTCCTGATTTTGTTCCAATTACGCTGCACTTAGGAAAATGAATAGAGAGAAATGGTGGCGGCAATCAGTTTTCGTTTATCGCTTAGAACGATATTTTGTACATTTTAATCCAGTCGGGGATTCTGTTTCAAGTTTTGATTTTTTTCAATTATTTATTTTTTTCAGGTTATTGCTATCTTTGAGAGTTAAGGGTATGACTTACTTTCCGAAGGTGCTGTCAATTTCACAGTTTTTTTTTTTATTTTAAAGAGACTTAAGGACTGAATTGAAATATTAGGAAATATTTTCGTTTTTACGCAATAATTTAGAACTGCGTTTCAGGGGTAACTTTTATATATCAGAAGGTGTCGAGCTCACAATTTTACAGAAATGATTGAATTATAGATATTAATTACCACGTTCCTGTTTTAAAATCATGTAAGAAGCCCTCATATATAATAGAGTTGCAAAGAAACAAGTAAATTTAGCTATTTTGAAAATATTTTGCTCGCGAGGGCTGAAATGAGTTCCTCGTACTTCTAAAGCAAAAACTCCTCAAGGTGCCGAAATGGTGACAGAGATCGTACTTTTATACAATTTATGGGCAATCCTAGAACCCAACGCGTTCTAGACCTAGCGCAAGTACTCGTGCGTTTTTGAAATTCTAATTATATGCGAGAGCTTTCTGTTCAAAAATTGTTTAAAATATCCATTTACTCACGGGTCAGGAGACGGACAGTTTAACGACCAGCGGCCAGAATCAGTGTCACCGAACTAAATATTGAACATGATATGTTACAACATAACAAGATTTGAATGATGATAGAGCAATTTGTAATTGAGTGTTGAAAGTAATCCAATTTAATTTGGTGTTGCTTTTGTCGCTTTGTGATTGGTCCAGAAAACTTGAACCGCTTTCTCAACCAATCAGATTTAAAGCTAAAACTAATGTTGCTTTACTTTGAATTCTCATTGGCTACTTGTGATTTTGTCCTTTGTTTTGATTGGCTGTTATGATACAACACTCAATCGAAAACGGCTCTATTGCGTGATCTACAAGAACAATTTTACAACTTTTGTATTTGTGAGCGTTTATAAATGCTTAAAATGTCAATTTCATAATTAATTACTTAAACAATACAAAAATGGTGTAAAAAGTGCATTATTAGAAATAAAAAAGGAGCAATCCACAGCAAGATTTAGTTCAATAAGATTTAGAAAAAATACAAACTTATAAAATTGTTGACATTATAAATATTTTCCATGAGTGAGAATATAATAAATCCACATGGTATTAGTAGTAAAAACCACATTTTCCGAGAGTTAATGTAGTGACTCATAATTTAGATTTTATATTTTTAATAAGAATTGTGCAATATTATGACTCGTGAAGATAACGCCCAGCTTTTCTGTCAGCAACGGTTATCATCCTTATCTGTTACGTTTTAAAATCACAACAGTGGCTGAGCTAAAATTGAATTCTTAAGTTTGTTTATACTTAACCGTTTGCAAGGCCAAGTTGTCCCCAGAAATCTTCACATCTGGAAAAAAGGAAAAAAAAAACAAGAATGGAGGTAAAAAAATTGTTCATCTTCTGCGTGAAAAAATGAACATTTAGTTTCAACAGTAGTTGCCGCAGTTTATCTCATTTTCTGTAATAGAAAGCGATTAGGTGTATTACTACTCTCCCTGGATGGATGGCATTGCATCGCATGTAGGTCATGCCTTAGTTTTGCAACGGTAAAGTACTTTGTACAACAACACAACAGGAGAACCCCATGTTAACCTGAGTACACGGTATATTTCGATCCTAATCAACGTGGTAAGAAGAACATATTTTGTGTAATTAAGATCGAGTATTGTCTTTACCCGACACGCTTCGGATAGTCTTAGTAACAATGATGTCATCATCCCCGGTGAAGTTCGTCTCGTGAGAGTCCATTCGTTTCTTTGCCGGCTGTGAAACAGAATGCACAGAAGAGACATGTAACGATTATCACTCTCGTTTGAGCGGTAAATGACACCGCGCGGGTGCAAATAAGCAGTTTGCCCTCCGAATGCTTGGCGATTTTCACCTATCGCTGTAAATGGTACATATATTACCAGCAATAAACAGCTGTTCTCGTTTTTGAGATTATCATCACTGCTTCGAAACAAAACGCCTGCAAAGTAGTCATTGTAATCAGATTAGGCGATTTTAGCATAACGTCAAAGAGAAACGAGGAAATATAGTCGAAGAGCCAAGTCGTCGCGATCGGCTGAAAAAAATCGCTAATTGTGCCAGTATCGATCAAAGTCAACATCCCTCGCCATTTTCTTTGTTGATTAGACTGGCGGGGATTGCCGTTTACAATTAAGTTGCGTTTCTCCAGCTTACGCTATATGTTTGTTTTGTGTATGCGTTTGACTTCTTACCCGACTTGACATGTGGTGTGTTGAAGACAGAGAGTGTTCAGGAAGGCTCTTTGCCAAAGTCCTTTTCTCATGGAGTCTTTTGTATGCAACTCGTACCTAGGAGTAAAATCACGGGTTACTGACTGGTCATAAAACTGAGTATTTACGCTAGCAGTGTCTCAAATGATTAATTTAAGACAAGGTGAAAATTAAGCAGGACATGTAATTTCATACCTCGGTGTTTCCGATACAGTGGAAAGCAAAAATGAAAAGTCCCTGTAGTAAAGAAAAAAAAATTAGTAAATATTCTTGCGTGGAGCTCGTCACCGATTTACTTTTAGGGATGTAGTCATAAACCACAAAAGTAGGTGAATTTCCGTGATATGTCGGGACGTTTAGTACTATCAAGAATCCTACAGTAGATGATATGAACCAGCTCTCTATTGGAGTGCGTGACACTCAGGTTCAAGGGTATGGAAACCTTGGGACATTAATGTAGTATCTGGGCAGAGAGCGAAATTTAAATTGTATATCTCGTCATCATTGGCAATTCGATTTTTCATCGACATTACATTTGCTACTATCAGGGGATCGCTGAGCATCAGCTGAGGATAGGAGATGGTCAAGCTAAGAGAATGGATTCCCATTTAGGACTTAATCCCAAAAAAATTTCTCCGGAGCGATTTTAAAAAATATCTCGTTTTCCCATATCCTGGCTGGATCGAGCATAAGAATAAACAACCCTGAAACCACAGACAGCATCTTAAGTTCCCACCGAAACATGAACCCAAAACGTGAACGTGAAGTACATTTTATTGTAAAATTTTTCCCAGAGGAAAAAATAGCTTTGAGTCTAAAAGCAATTTGAGGCGGATTCTCCTCGAAATGGAACTAAAAAAGAAGACTCTTTCCATAAGCTTGAACCTATATTGCTAGGACGAAGATTTCTGACCTGAAGTGAATTGAGGATGGCAAATAAATACTGGAAAGCAATAGTGTCCTTATTGATGGCCAAAAGTCCAAACACCCACGTCAGACCGAGCAGAGGCAGTAAAACAATCATGCCTTTGACGCCAGCCCTACAGGAAAATTGCATACCATGCGTGAGGAAGACCTATATAAATCATTGGGATTGACGATCAAATTAAAAGGATACACCAGCATACAGAAAAAGATATTAAAACGAACAGGATCAAAATAATGAAACAACGAGCGCACGAGCGAACGAGTGCACGAGCGAACGAGCGCACGAGCGAAGGAGCGAAGGAGCGAAGGAGCGAAGGAGCGAAGGAGCGAAGGAGCGAAGTAGCGAAGGAGCGAAGGAGCACGAGCGCACTAGCGAACGAACGCACGAGCGAACGAACGAACGAGCGAACGAGCGCACGAGCGCACGAGCGCATTAGCGAACGAGCGCACAAGCGCATGAGCGAAAGAGCAAACGAACGAATGAGCGAACGAGCGAGCAGGCGCATGAGCAAACGAGCGCACGTGCGAACGAGCGAACGAGCCAAATAGCCAATGAGCGAAGGGGCGAACAAGCTAACGAGCGATCGGGCGAACGTTCGTGGCATGACAAGGAAAGTGAGCATGAACACGCGAGCTACAAAGTTAAACTGCGCAAACAACGACAGAGTAGGAGAGAAAGTCAAAGAAGCAAATGGAGCGAAGGAGCGATGTGAACGAGCGCACGAGCGCACGAGCGCACGAGCGCACGAGTGCACGAGCGCATTAGCGAACGAGCACACAAGCGCATGAGCGAAAGAGCAAACGAACGAATGAGCGAACGAGCGAGCAGGCGCATGAGCAAACGAGCGCACGTGCGAACGAGCGAACGAGCCAAATAGCCAATGAGCGAAGGGACGAACAAGCTAACGAGCGATCGGGCGAACGTTCAAATCATTGGTGCGTCGTGGCGTGACAAGGAAAGTGAGCATGAACACGCGAGCTACAAAGTTAAACTGCGCAAACAACGACAGAGTAGGAGAGAAAGTCAAAAAAGCAAATGGACGTAGTTAGATGATGTAATTTACAACAAAAAACCACGAAGACGTAATAAGATGTACGTACCTGACTTGGGAAGCATTGCCAGGATTCTGTAGTGACGTTACAGATGCGATGATCACTCTGATTACCATTATCATAACCACAAAGTTGATCTGCAAAACCAAAATGGTGTGTTTGAGCATGATGTAGATAATGATGTCCTCAGAAATCGATGTAGGATTCAAATGTCGTACCCCGAGTAAGCAGGAAAGCAAAAGCTCAAGTGTTAAGTGGTCAGTAGCGACATTTGGTTTAACATTTGTGTCCAGGTCATAAACTTTTATATTGCTTTTCATATCATGATTTTTACTTTGTAAGTCAAATTACGAAAATTTCCTTGCGAAATTTTGCACTAGTTTTACTAAAAAGAAATGGAGGGGGTTGGTGGGGGCAAAGATTGCGAAAGACCTCTCTCTCTCACTCTCTTTCACAAACTCGCTCGCCTTCTGCAAGAATACGTAGTTCCAGTGCACTAAGGAATTTAGCAAAGGACGCAAATTCATGTTGGAATAACTTATGAAGATAAAATTAAGAGACTGAAGCACCTACCGTCATCACGATAAGAACAGGAGCAACAAAAGCCCAAATAAGCCCGTCAGTGATTGAAATCCAGCAGCTGAAAAGTAAAAGCAAACGGTAAAGCAAAGTTGTGTAGGAACTATCATTTTATGAGAGCATCGCTAAAAGACGAGATAAGCCTCGACAGTTTGAGTAGCTTTCCCTGCGAACTAAAAAAGTTGCCTCAAAAGTATAGGAAACCAGAAAATCTTAGATTGGCGAGATGTAGGATCACTGTCTGGGGGAGAGTATGTCAGTAGAGAGCAAGGGCGGTCGAGAATGGATGGGATCAGTACGCATTGGAAATGGTAACATTTAGAATCAATCTGTCAAGAGGTACAATCTAGGCCGTAGATTAACTAATACCCATACGTACGCTCGCTCGTTCCCATATCCTCCCCAGCGAGAACAGGCGGAAATGAACACAATGGTCAACGGTAGACCTAGAAAAAATGGCACAGTTTTAATTTTTTCATTTTTAATTAAGTCATGTTCGCTTTGTATCGGTGCTCGGCCAGTCAAGAGAAAATTCGACCTACCCCAGCCTAAGGCGTAGTAGTATTTCATCTTAGATCCTTCGCTGAATACTTCTACCACTTTGCTGTACAGATGAACTCCTTCGCATAACATCCACGTGAAAGCCGCTGTGTATAAATAGTGCAAGAACAAAGCAACGGCTTTACACGCAGTCTGCGGAAGGAGAAATGATTGTTGTCAATTCCGTTGTATTTCAAATGAGAGGGGATCATGCGTTCACTCTGAGTTGATCGCTCGTATGGGGCGCAAATAAGGGAGTTTGGGGACTGTAATCTTCTAAAGTTGGTTAAAATGATTTGCTAATCTTAGACCTAACACTATCATTACTTAGCTACTAGTAACTGGTTCTTAACTGAAAGTAATTAATAGTTACTGATACTCACGGGGTTGTATGTGGCATCTATGCCGGCCAGGAAAATTATCTGCGCGAGTCCAATGGCTACCACAAGATTCTTGTGAATTGAGGTCCGTTCTGAAGCTAACGTCCTGAAATAACACGAACCTTCAACTTATTGAAAATGAGGGCAAAAAAAATTCAATGAAATGATGAAGTTATTTTCAGGAGACCAAAGTCAACGATGATGCCTCACGAATGAAGAGAATGTCTTGGATTCATCTACGCCACGCTTATAATTCACTACTTCAGGGGGAACAAAATATTATAAAAACGGTTGGAGAGGTTAAGCAAAGACAAAATTAACAACAACACCAATAATAACATTAACGAGGAGAAATGTCTTACTCAAGTGATAAGAAAGTCGCCAAAGTGAGCGCGAGTCCAAATAATGAAATTCCACAGCCTACGTACGTAATGACTGTCAAAGCTTTATAGTGATCCAGTTCAACCTTAAAGACAAAAACAAGCAATTGTTAGGAAATATAAAAGCTGTCGATGTGTTCTCTTTAAAAGGGGTCTAGGCATGGGATCTTCATGTTCCCTAATACGAAAAAGAAAATGTTGTACTTTGGCCCAAAAGATTTACGAGAGAAAATTTGTTTTGATAATTCCTTCATTTTGAGTTTCTTCAGCCGATTTAATCTGTTTGATTATCCGGCAAATCTGAGAAGTCGTTCATAGGGTTTCCCACCGCTGTTAATAGATCCTTAAAACTAGGATTCAGATTTCTTATACTCCAGTGAATCATTGCATACAGAAAACAGAGAACATACTTCAAATTCCTTCACTTGCATCAAAATTGCAAAGTTTGTGAGATGATCGCAGGCGCACTCGACATTCTGGTCCTTTTCCTTGACCACGCGACATCCCTTGTGTGACCACGAGCCCCTTGCGCTATGTATAAAAAAACGTCACAGATATTCAAATTTTCTGAATCAAAATTCCACAGCAAGAGAATGAATATATTAGATCTCAGAGCTATAAAAAGGTAGCAAACTGTAAACTGTAAACAGATCAATGGTCAGTGGTTTATTTTCTTTACCTCTCGAAGTCCACAAACGAACAGGAAGGTTTCGTAACATTTTCGCCCTGAAATTGAAAGGACGATGGTTAAGTCAACAGGCCCGATCTGTGATTTTTGGAAATGGAGAATTCAGGTTCTTTTTCACTCAGGTGTTTTGGTATTTTCTCTCAGAGCGGGTTCAGATCATCTCGTTTTTCGTGTTTTTTTGGTCCCTGGTGTACAGACATAGGGTTGAAAACATGCAGGTATTTGGGGTTATTTTTTCAATAATTTAATATATTTTGGTATTCAATGGGGAAAAATTAGGTGAGTTAGTATTCTACTAATCTCCTTCAGTCAAGGGTGAGAAATTGTAGACATCGTTTTCAAGTTTAATCAATTCATAAATTGTTATTCTTGCTATCAGTGGAAATAAAACGGAAACAAACCTTCTCCAATTTATCAAACCATAGTTTAATAGGTGTCTTCAATGGAGTAAGAAGTTTCTTGTTAAACTTTAGAGCCAGAATTCGGGAGTTCACAATTAGACTCTCAGAGCTGATAAGAAAATGAAACAATGAGTGTTCTCTTGAAGTCAAACTCGGAAACTAGTCTTTTCTAGATTTTAGTCAAAAACAGGCCTTAGTGAACAGAGAAAATGAATCAAAAATATGTTAAGCAAATAAATTCCTCGTCGTCGTACTCTGATCAGTTGTAGATTGTAGATGACGTCAAAATGTAATAAAAAAATAGCCGCTGAGTGAGGCAGTGATGTTCTCACCACATCTTGACTTCCTCTGTGATCTATGACTGTACAGGCACACGGCAATATGGAATTTATTTGTCTTATGTGACTAAAAACTTTAAGACTGTCAATGGTGACGTCGTTTCTGGTCTGTCCTCCAATAGACCGTACGAAGGAACCAATCAAAATGCGTGTATAAATCAGCTTAAGATATGATCATGTATGATTCATGCTTTGGAAACTGCTTCTAAGGACCTAATGAACAGTGAAAAATTGTCAATATATCTTTGTGTGTGATAAACTAAGAAAATAAATAAAGAAAGTAAAACAAAGACACCGTACCTCTTTTTGCTGATTGTATTCGTAGGGAAATGCTCGCTGACTTGATTGTAAATGGCATAGACAACTGTTGTTCTTGATCTGTTATCTACGAAAAATGCTTACATAAATAATGTGATCTCTCTTCAAAATTGTTTTCAAAATGGCGATCTAACATACCAAAATTTGTAGAGAATAGAATGTAATAGAATCAGAAGAAATACTTGTAAGCCACTTGTTACCTTGTGCAAATTGACAAAACTACTGACATAAAAAGGTAGCAAACTGCAAACTGTCTACAGATGAATGGCCCCAGCTCATCATTGACATTATCATCAGGTGACGTTTTTCAAAATTACTGATAATTGTCCAGAAAGATGACAAAAGTAAAATTTCTGCAGATCAATGGCCGCAGTTGATCACTGACATTATCATGAGGTGACGTTGTTCTAAGAATAAAAGAGCGCACATCAAAACCGGACCGACCTGCAGCCATCTTGTCGAAGAGTTCTCTATTAACAAATACACGATCCTGTCCTCTCCATTCTGGGCCGAGTTCATCATATCTTGGATATTTCACCCCAGGGGAAGACTCGTCAGGTATCTTGGTCTCTACACCCATAGCTGTATCGAGAACGTAAAAATGGCAACTAAACGCATAAGTACATCTTACTCAGCAAAAGTACACCTTACATTGCACCAGCTTCGAGGGGCATTAGCTGTTTGGTTTGCAATCGAGTTATGTTGTTTGGAGAAGACACTTGACTCTCGCAGCGCCTCTTTCCACTCAGGAGTGTAAATGGGTATCAAATATCTTTCAAGAAAACCTGAGCTCTTGGTTGGTTGAGGCAACCTACAATCTCACCCAAGGGAGGTTATCTTCTTCTTATATAACTCACACAACGGACACCGGGATGAGTCTCGGTAACAAGGTAGCTACTTGCCTCGTGTGCGGGTGACATAGAAACTTCTCATGACTCCAACTTTAAATTAGAGACTAAGTTCAAACATCTTGCTACGTACCTATATTTTCACTTTCTACGACCAAGCTGTCGTCATCACCAAGTTTTTCTCCAATTTTGAGACCAATTTTTTCTATAACTTCCAAAACTTGGGTCTGAGAAGTCACCTAAAAACAAAAATTAGCTATAGCGTAATCAAATTCAAGTTCTTTAGGGGGAAATGTTAGTGTCATCTATTTTAGATTCGTTAACATAATTATAACATTCATAGAAACTCTACGTTTTGCTAATCGTACCAACCTTGTCCGTCTTATTTTCGTTATCTGTTGGTACGCCCCAATTGGCAGCGTTTTCCCCTGACAAGAGTGAGCTGGCAACCTGAAGAATTTTCTGAAAGAAAAAAAAACAGATAAACTGCCCAATTGAATTAGGCTGTTGGCGTATACATATCGTGTTGTTTGAAACCTGCCGCTCTACACAAAAGTTGTGCGTTATAGAGCTCTTTGAGGTACACTAGTGCTGATCGTGCTTTTAACGACAGAGCCAGGTTATTATAGTGATTCAGTTTCTGTGATTGGTCT
Source organism: Pocillopora damicornis (assembly GCF_964200805.1). Taxonomy (NCBI): domain Eukaryota; kingdom Metazoa; phylum Cnidaria; class Anthozoa; order Scleractinia; family Pocilloporidae; genus Pocillopora; species Pocillopora damicornis. The sequence goes on from NC_142672.1 coordinate 15,296,082, forward strand.
GAATTTCATGATTTCTTGCTATAATTACCATGCACAAGAGCATTGCAATGGTGAACAGCTAACTTTCAAAATGGCCATCGTTAGATGTAATTTCTTCGTGTAGGGTAACCGAATGAAATGAAAGAGGATCTAAGAAGTTGCCTATCTATGTATATCAAGACTATTATTCTTCTCGAACTCAGAATTTACTATGACAGAAACTCCCACAAAATTGACTTTAAAATTTTTCGGGTAATCGCGTTTCCTGGTTATTATGGTTTTTCTCATCGCTTTTGGCGTCATCATTAACATTGTCATCATCACTACCATCGTAGTCGTCATCGGTGACATCATTGTCATTACCATCACCCTTATTATGGTCATGATAAGTATCATCGTCATTATCATCGCTAATCTTCCCCCTGACCTGTCCTATTTTCTGCCGCCCAGATTTGTTTGCGGGAAGTAAACTGTTGTCGCTGGTGATTTTCTGCAGGATTCCCAGGGCGACTTTCGTGTCTCCACCATTCATGTCTTCCTCTTTGGTGAGGTTTTTGAGCTGGCTTACAACTTCAACGACGTTTTCGTCTGTGATTGTGACATTTGCAATGTCTTTGAACTAAAAAATTAAAGAAAAAAAAGACAATTTTGTCTTTCAAATGAGCTTGTTTTCGATATGTAGGTATGTCAGGCTAAGCTGATAATCATACAAGACGAAATACCTATGCAGAACGAAGAATGTATTCAATATGCATGTCACTGTAAGATTTTACACTATTTACGAATGGAGGAGAGACCTTTCCCCACCGCCCTTGATTCCTGAGGGATATCATTCGTGTCATGTGTACTGTGGACAGTGGAAGCCAGTTAAACCATAAACAATTTTACTTTGTGTATGGCAACATTTTAAACCCCTAGTCTTCCAACAATTGTCAACATGCCTCTTTTAGAATAAATTCACCTTTCCCGATGGTTCGTCTGGGGGCGTGGTCGTAGGTTCATCGGTAGGCTTCGTTTCTTCGGTAGTCTTCGCTTCATCGGTGGCATGAGTTGGCGTCGTTGGCGTCGTTGGCGTCGTTGTTACCTCTACAGTCTTACTTGGTGAAATGGCATTGACCACTAATGATGCGGTGGCATGAGTTGGCGTCGTTGGCGTCGTTGTTACCTCTATAGTCTTACTTGGTGAAATGGCATTGACCACTAATGATGTGGTGGCATGAGTTGGCGTCGTTAGCGTCGTTGTTACCTCTATAGTCTTACTTGGTGAAATGGCATTGACCACTAATGATGTGGTGGCATGAGTTGGCGTCGTTGGCGTCGTCGTTACCTCTACAGTCTTATTTGGTGAAATGGCATTGACCACGGATGATGTGGTAAAAACTGCTAAAGTTGCAGTGGATATTATAGTATATGAAAATTCAGCGACGTAGCCTGAAAACAGATAAGCAGACTTACTCTGTTAACAAGAAAAAATTCTGGCGAACAGATTTCTGTATGATTGTAGTGTTTTATCATAACAATACACGTGAAAAAATGCGACATTTTTACACGTGTGTCTGATATCGCCAATCAGCTGCTGACACGTCACTCGCCTTTCGCGCCATTCGGTCAGGTTGATGAATGAACGGCAAAGCCTTCACCATTTTCAATCCAAGGTAGTTTGTTGGATTTTTCTCAGATTACAGCTGCTAAAACACTGAAAAATCTGTATTTTTTGCAGACAGTGACGTCCAAACTTTCCTACAAGGGGAAGAAAACCAATATACGAAAAGAAAAACTGAAAATTACGTATTCAGTGGCTTTGGTAATGGCATTTCTCGCGGCTGAGAACGAAAATCGACAGCTGGAAGATTAGCCACAGGCCGATTTGGCCGTCAAAGATTTCTTCTGTCAGTAAGGACAAAGTCAATGAATGGGAATTTTGCAAATTGAAAATTCGCCATTGTTGTTTTTGTAATCATGACGATTTTTATTCGGAAATTGTCCATTACTTTATTTTCACCCATTAATAAAGTCGGCTTTTCTTGTCAGTAAAGGGCTGTTGTGTTTATATGATAAACAAAGTAATACATGGTTGCACGTTGATATAAAATTTCTCTTCTCGTGTTCAACTCGACATCTAACTCGTGAGCTATCGAGTTAAACACTAGAAGAGAAATTCCATATCTACGCGCGCCATGTATTATTCTCTATTTATTTTTTTCATTTATTATTTTTCTCTGACTTTTACTTTTCAAGATTCCGATGTTTCGACAGAATAAGAATTTTAATTATAACCATTACGCTCTGGCAAAGCTTTGAAATTAAATTTCAAAGTTTCCGAATAACGATTTTAAAAAGTTGTAATTATAACCATGATTTTTTCGATCGAGTGGCTTTTAATCAAAACCAAAGTAATCGCAACGGCCATCGTAGAGCAAAGAAAAAACCAACAATAAACCAACAATGCCTCACAGCAAAAGAAGCAAAGAGCCTGAAGCGCAAATAAAATGGTGATCTACTTTTATTTTGTTATGGTCAGTTCTATACTTGATCAATTGTGAGGGTAACATGCGTTTTCAAGGCCCACAGCCGAGATTGATAAGGAAAAACCAACGCAATCCTGAATTGCTTTCGATGCTCAGCTCAAAATTGCTCAAAAATTGTTTTTATTCAGATAATTATGCCTTTTTAAGTCTTTTTCTCTTCTTTTTTTTTGTATTATCTCCGGCTTCGAAGTCCTTCTCGCCAACAAACAAACGCAATCATTTTGGATCAGCCCACCACCTCAGTCGTTCAAGCAGAGAATCGAAAACAAATTTAATCCTGAAAATGTTTCAAGTTAGATTTATTTGGTTTATGTAGTTTCACTTTCATGTTTCAATTTAGATGACTATGCCTTACAAAACAAGATAATTGCTATGTAACGGGGCGAAATAATTATCTGCGGTATTAGTTTCAAAGAACGCTTTTATTAGTTTAAGTTATATTTATTGAGAAATGTTACTTTCAGGTCTTGAGTGAAAATAATATTTTGCAATTAGAGTCTGGAAAGAAACAGTTAATATTTCCAAAAATAAATTAGGTCTTCTAAAATTCTATACTCGCTTGTGCTTCTTTTCATAAACATCACTTCCTACAAGTCCTGGGGCGTTATTTCCTGTGTTTTTAATAAAAACTACAAAAACCAATTGAAGTGACCAATATCAACATCACAAGGTGATCACAGCATAAGGCAAACAAATGTAACGAGTGCACTCCAAGCGTGGAAAAGCACCTCATTATGAAGTGACTTTTAGCTCGCATGCAGTATTCTATTGGTTGAGACGACAACGCAATTTTCAAGAGCCAATCATAGAGCTTGTTAAACTAAAACGACGCGAATCCGGATTAAAAAGTATAAATCTGTGTGATTTCTCTCTAATTTTTAATTCAGAACCTTTCTATCCTTAAAAAAATTGAGCCGCGTATTATTCCCATGAGATTACCAGATTTTAGCAGATTGTACGCTACTAAACAACGTAAATATGTACGAAACTACCAGTCAAGTCAATTGCACAGAGCGGAGGTTTTGATATGTAAATTGCACTGACGTACATGAATGAAGCTTGACTAACGCTTCTCAGAGTGATGACAAACACAGCTTTTGTGGGGATGACAGAAAGACACGACACTTTGTAAGCAAAGCCAAGATAGCTTCCAATGTCTCAGACAAGTTATAAGAATTTATTCATAACTCTTTACTATTTTCCGCCACACTGACATTTCATTACAATTATCACATCAAAGCGTTGTAACCTATTACTCTCATAGAAGAAAAGAGCTTTCAAATTGCAGATATGTTTTTGGAAAATATAAATTATGGTATTTGGTTAGCTGTTGAGAGCGTGAAGTTCTCACCCACACACCACAAATCCCTAGTGGTTCTTTTTCAAGCTTTGAAGATGAACTAAACATATCTAATGTATTCAAGGTTTACATAATTGATATCTTCTCATATCAGTGTTACATCAGGTACCGCGATTCCTCCGAAATCCAAACACTTCTTTAAGTGTTTTCTTTACAGCTGCGCGAAACTCACGTATTCTCCAACAAAACAAGATAGGATTTATGCTAGAATTCATGAACATTACAGATGTTGTGAAATTGAACGCGAGGTGCATAGAATAACTACGCCCAATCAATAGGAACGATATAGATGTGCATATAAGGGGTAAATAGCAGAGTAACATGAGAAACCATATAACAAACATGTTATAAAACGACTTCTTGAACTTTCTCATTTGAAATTTTTTCCTTCTATTGACAATATTAATATCACTTTGCTCGTTGACGTCTGTATTGGTCCTACCCTGGCCAACAATGGTGACACATTTGGCAGTCATTTCAAGTGATCTTTCTTGTGTTATCTGTCTAATGGAAGGTGCTTCAGTTATTAACAGACGATTCTGATTTTTTTCAAATCCCTTAAAATTAATTTCGCCCTCTGATGACCTGCTTTCGTTATGCTTCTCTGGGACAACGGAATTTTCTCCTTTCATTTGATTGTTTCGAGTATTATTTCGATCTGCTCGCAAAGTACTCAAAGCCTTCATCTCGATTGGGCATTCGTGGTTCATTTCACTGCTTCTTTTTCCATTCCTTCTCGCTTCATTCACTTCCACTCTTATTAATTTTTCTTTTCCTTCTTCGATTTTCTGTACATCTATTTCCTCTTCTCGTGAATGGCCTAGTGTCCTTTTCCCAAGTTGAGCACTTGTGCTCCCGAATTTTAGATGCATCTCGTCTTGTTCGTGACCTTTATCTTCAGCAATGTTCATTTCACCACCTACTCGTAGACTTTCCAAGTATTCTTTTGAAGAAAAGCATCCATGATTCTCACGGGAGACAAATGATACCTTCGTCTGCAATTTCTTGTTGTCCTTGATATGATTTTCACCGTCAGGTCTTTGATCTTCACCTCTGTCCACCATTTGTACGTTATCGCTTCGCATTTCATTTCGTCTATTTCCATTGACGTCTTTAGTAGCTTCTCTTCGTTTTTCCCTTATCTCCTCTCCTTGAAAGGAGGTACCCGTTGAGTCCATTTCCCCGCCGTCGGTGAACGATGATATTTCGCCAACCTGATGACTAGAAATTTGTCGTTGATGGTAGCGCAAGATTTGGAATATCCTTACGTAAGACAACAATGCGATGAGCAAAGCGAGAGAGTTCGCACACGCCAACACGGTGTTCTGCTCGTCGATGGCCCATTCAAACATGGAAGCGAAAGCCACGCTTAATACAAGCAAAACAGCAATCAATATAATAACTCTCTGCTTGGTTACGATGGAGGTATACTTCAAATGAAGATGAAGGGCCATCAATCGATCCAGAGAAATTGCTGCTGCGGTCCAAAGCGATAGCGACGTCAAAAGAAAAGAGACTAGGTTAAACACATACCCTGCGTAACAGGACATTACAGAGAGTGGATTGAATAAATAAGATATTTTGTATATCACGTAGAGAGGTTCGGCTATAAACCCAACGCACAAATCGGCAACAGCCAAATTGAGCAAGAGAAAATACGATGGCTGGCGAAGAAATTCAGGAGCTCTGCAAATCGAAACCAAGATTAATACGTTCCCTATTACAGATGTTATACTTAGAAATGACATAATAACGCAGTTTGCCAGATATGGGCCGAGCAATTCCCCTTCTTGAGGTACAACTTTGTTGAGGTTTGCGCACTGTCCAGCACCCATTGCCACCAGGCAGTGAAGTTCTTCCTCAAAATCCGCTTGCTGTTGTCAAAATTGCACAAGGATCAGTTTTGAATTCGCCGTTTTTTTCCTTTGAAAGTGTGCCAAGAAATGAACCGCTTCTTTGTTGACGCCGGGCTATATGAATGCAAGATTCAATTTTCATTCAAACTTAGTATCCGGAAGATAATGAAATCGATAGGAGGTCTTCGAACAATGTCGGTTCCCTTTCCTGATGTGTGCAATGCGCCCACTAACAAACAAACATTGTCCATGTGTTTGATACTGAAAAGTGGAAATCTTCGCTCCTATATCCAAAAATCTTCGCGGTGAATCGCGATGGCTTGATTCTGATGAATTCTACCTTTCAAATTGAACTTTGTTTTTGCAAAACTGTTTATTTTGAAGAGCGATCTTCATATCCATCAGTAAAAGAGCTTTTAGGCTTGCTAATGTAAATCTTGAGATTTGTCTCTAAATTAAATATTCAAACCTTCATTTGCGATCCACAATAGATATGAGTAGTTAATTATTCACGAGGAAAAATTGTCAGTTTGCAAGATCGTAGGGCACAATGATTGACTCATATTTAGTTGCACAAAATCCGCAATTCCCATCAAAAATAGATTCTGTAAAACTTAAGTTTCCATGATATCATAGAATCAGAAGAGGTCATAGAAGCTATGCTTACATCTGAAAGATCTACCAATTTTGCTTAGTCCAGTGTCATATGACAGAAACGTCAATCATTGCCAAAAATTGGATAATTAAAACAGCATATAACTGTTTTAGACTTTAGAGGTTCAGCTCTCCCTTAATTCATGATTGTACAGTATGCTTCGTTTTTTAATCCTATAACTAACGCTAAATACACGACTATGATTTTTTTGCAGATTCAGATTTATGAAAAAACGATCCCGCTCCTTCACCTGCAACAGTAACAGAACACCAAACTCCACGGGATTCGCGACAGAGACAAGTGAACAAGAAATATGAATTTTGATTAGTTCAAAAAACAGCTGCAATTGGTTCTCAACAATGTCTTACTCAAATATAACCCTCGGAGATTCACCATCTCAACCTTTTAACTGAATAATTGAATAAGCACGTACTTTGAATCATATGGGTTTAATCAATTACTCTCTTTCTCTGTAGTTTTAATCTCTACTGCAATTGCTGGTATGTTGTGTGCAAATACACAATGAGTAAAAAACCGCTGAGAAAAAAACTATTATCCAAACTACAAACAGTGTTGTTTTCCGGCCTTTTTTGACATGATCCCCTCATAACCTTTCTTGCTAAGTGAAAAATAAAGAGAAGGCTGTCTTCTGTATTAGTTAGAAGCAAGGAGTGAGCAGGGATACACCCTACCCTGAGGTCTATGTTCTATGGAAATTAGTTCTTGTTCACGTGATGACGTAAGTGTCATCTACATTCTTGGACCAACAAGGACTAGTCAAATCTATTTGTTTATAAAGCTTAATCCTTCAGTAGTAGTTAAAAATGAGGAAAGTCTCAATGCGGTTAAAGTATCTTTGAAACCAGATTTTTTTGCACGAAGGAAGTTTCCGACATCGTTTCTCTCGTTTTCTTCATGGTCGCGTGCATCAAAGTGATTTTCAATTTTAAAAAAAAAAGAGAAAACCTTACTTAATTAAAATATCACAAAATTCGAAAACGGGGTAATTCGCTGGTAACCCGGAGGCAAGCTCAAAAACAGTGAACAGTTTTGCCAGCAGTTTTCATAAGTAGCAGTTATTTTTTATCCAGGTATTGTCATACTTTAACTATACGAAATCGAGGGAACTTTTTCATGTGGCAAATCCACTCCACCCAGGTGTATGAGGAACTAATCATCTAAATAAAACCTATCGAGAGAACATGAGATGCATGCAGCTCTCTTAAACTTGCCAATGCTAACTCCCCCTTGATGGACAACTACTCCTTGATTGCCCTTGGGGGCCTTTTCCAACGTAAACATTTTCAAGTTACTTATGAGACCATTGTCTCCTTTTAATGACACTACAGTATCTTACGGTTACTGCCAAAAACGGGCCATTTTGCATGTCACGACACTGGACTGGTTATATCTGGATTGTCATGGAGCCTCCGTAACTGAGATGATATAGAAATAACTTAATAGAGATTCTATAAGAATTACATCCAGTGGGATGCATTCTTCCTGCTGGAAACATACTGAACATATGGTGGTAAATAACTGACTTACCTGTCTTGTATGCACTGAAGGCGTCATCTCCATCGCCACCACAGACAAGTGAAGAATTTGACCAACATCTTTTATTACACTTTTCAATAAGCTTAGACGAGGTTTGGCTGGAGTTCGAGCATTTGCAGCTTCTCTCCTTTACGTAAGCCCATTGGGATTTTCTTTCACGGCAAATCTCGATGCATTTTGATGGTGAAGCTTCATGGGCTTTCATAGTCACTGTTTGGGGATTGGATATATTGCTACCATTCACACATCCTTCGTAGCTTTCGTTGACCTCAATAACTGACGAAAAAGAAGAGAAAAACTTAGCAAAATCTGATAGACTGTAATGAACGAGCTCGTGTTTCTTCATTTGTTTCATCGTAAAATAAAGATGCTGATCAACCCCCCCATAGGAAGGAAGGAGGACACTAAAGCCTGGAGGGAACACATAAGTATGGTACAGGTGGGACTGAGCCGACCAGGCTCTTGAACTATGACCCTGACAGGGGAAAGGGGAGGGAAGGGAGAGAAGGGAGGAGCGGGAAGGAGGGAGAGGGGGGTAGGAGGGAAAGGGGAGGGAAGGGGGAGAAGGGAGGAGCGGGAAGGAGGGAGAGGGGGTAGGAGGGAAAGGGGAGGGAAGGGGGAGAAGGGAGGAGCGGGAAGGAGGGAGAGGGGGGTAGGAGGGAAAGGGGAAGCGATGATACATTCGTTCTTAAAAAAAGTTTCAAATCATCATCGTAAGAAAGTTGTTTCAAAAGCCGATTAAGTTCCCGTAATTTCTTTGCGACCGAGGGGGAAAAAATAAAAGTGTGCTGTGAGTAAAATTTCATCTTAGGGGATCCAGTTCTAAGCAATAAACAACCGAAAACATTTCTTGGTTCCAGCTCCACAACACCACTCGTTCTACCAACAGCCGTCAAAGTAAAGAAAAAGTTTATTCGTTTTGTCACGAGCGTGGGACAAAGAAAAAGCGTTTGTACAATATCTTTATTTATAGTTTCCACGAGAATATAATTACCTTTCGCTGGATATCCGTACTTCTTGAAGCCTGTAAAGGATTAAAAGAATTTAATGATTCATACTGTACTTATCACAACGGCGCTTTAATATTTCCATTGAACATCTAACGTCCTTTACTCCTGCAATTTAAACTCTATTCACCAAAATTGCAATTAGTTATATCTACAGAACAATCGGCTGAAAGGCTGAAAGTGAAAAATCAATCCTTGCCGTTTGCCGTTTGCCGTTCGCCGTACGCATGGAACATGGAAATCTGAGGCTACCCATTGAACGTAATTAATGGCAGTTAAAACTTAAAACTGATGACATACCGTTGATAACCACTAGGCCGTTATCTCCACTAATGGAACCATTTCCCCCCGCAGTGTTTTCATTCGGAGATAGTATTTCAGTTCCAACTGGTCTGCCTTTGCTGATGATTGCAATTACCCCTCCTCCACCTCCCCCACGGCGGATAGAATTGTCACCACCTTTTGCATGAGCATTTGCTCCCGTGGCTTCTAGCCTCGCATTGTCACCGAGGATCACATGCTTTGAGGTAAAGAAACGGAAAATATGAATTCTGTCAGGTCCGAGTCAATTGTTTTTCAATGTGAATCAACAAATATTATCAAGAATTACAATTCATAACAATTACGGAGGTAAATCATGTTTAATTTTGATAAATTTTCATGGAATGATACCTGTATACACGTCAACCCTTGACAAACAAAGAGGAGACGCCCATTTCATTAAGCAAATTCTTGAAATAAAACCCCGCCCACGTCAATTTCTGTGTTTGTCTCAGTCAAACATAATTAGTCTTTGTGCGTCAATTATATTTTCTACTTATTCATTCACCTTTTCAGATCTAAGAATAATTGTTCCCCCGCTGCTTCCACCCATACTAGCCATTGATTCAAGTGTAATTGTCTCACCATTAGCGCTGATTACAGCATCTGAAACACAAAGAAAACAATCGTTACCTAATTATCTAACAACTTTTTTTTAGCGATGTACAATTGCAATGCACGTTATAGCACTGCAGCCACCTGCAACCCTCAACAAATAATATGAAATGTTCATGACTGAGAACAATTTTGGCGCAGTTGCCAATTTTAAGAGAGAAATCGTCTCAGGAGCGCGAGAATGTGCCAATGCGGGTTCGCCTGGGGCGAAAGGGGAAATGAGGGGTATAAACAATTTTGGCTTAGTTTGCGTCAACAGCGGTTCAACATAAAAATTCTATGGTGAATCCTTAACTAATAGGTAAAGGTAATCCATCCCATGTTACTTTTCGATTCAAGATGGTGAATGCTTTGGTTTTGCTTCACTTCGCTTTGTTTGATCAAGAAACTGACTCGCCCCAATCTCTCAACCAATCAGAGGATTGGTCTTCCAGGACTAAATTTCGAGATACGATCGTGGTCTGCCTCTACATATAAGATATTTACCGATTGTTAAGTTCTTTTCTGAGAAAATTTCAATCGCTCCGCCACCACAACCTATCACCAGACCGGGATCGGAAGTGGTACCTGTAAGAGATGGTTGAAGTTAAACTGGGAGACACAAATTGTGAAAGCTCCCATGCTTGACACACAAGGGTCCCTAATGTGTCATGAAGCACGTGTTTGGAACGCCGAGCGACAGGAAAAACACGTTTGAAACTCAAGTTAAACATTAAGCGCAGGAAAATTTCTGGATACCTTAACCTTTAACTCCCAAGATCTCATCAGCAATTCTCCTTACTGTCTGCCAAATGATTCTCATTATGTTAGCTTGAATAATTTGGTATCAGATCAATTAGTAATCCCAAAGTTTATATTTTTCTTTATTCTCATCTCTTATCTGCATGATATGGTATAGATATAGTAAGGAGAAATTCTGTCTTGGTCACTCATAGGAGTTAAAGGGTTATATTTATCTCCGTTCAGGCTTTTACTGGCCAAAATTACTTCGGTCAATTTCGATGAACACCCTCTGAATACACAACTACAAGTCGCTTCTTTTTCTGCACACCAAGGTTAGCTCAAATGGGATATAAAGCCTTTGTTGCATGACGACCTATCCTCTCCTTTCCCATCCGCACTTACGAAATATATCGCATTGAAATGAAACTTGCAAAGTTAACTTCATTGAATTCCCATAGGAATTCCACTATACCCCATCTCTGGATGTTTTTTTTTTTCCGTTGGAGTGTGTGTGTGTTTGTGTATGCATTGGAAGGACGAATTGAGCAGTAGTTTGTCTACGCGATACAAGTGTTTGTCTGTGATGGTCACTTACAATTATTTGACGAGCAATTCGACGTTCCTGTAGTTAACAAAGTTTGAGTTAGCAAAATAAGCCGCGATCTCTGAAACGCATGCTCACTAGACAACAGGAAAGACCCCACAAACAATCAGCTAACTGTCTGACATTCAGGCTGACCTTCTAGGTTGAATGATTGCAATTGACCAGGCAGCCGATTGAGTGATTTATTTAAAGATTAGCACTGAATCAATGGATTAAAGAAAAAACAACCAAACGGACGAAATAAAATAACAAAGTGCATTATGAAAAGAGTCATCAACCACATCAACAATTCTATAAACGACTAGCTGACATGACGAACTTGCCACTGACGTAGACACTAACTGACTACATTAATAGTCTCCCTTATTTAAACCACTGCTGATCCAATATAATGACCAGGAGGCAAACTGAATGACTGAAAGATTGAGTAACTAACTGTTAACGTCTAAGAAGCAAACTGGTATTAAAAAAACAATCACAACAAGAACAGAAAATTCTTGGCTAGCGTGATTGCTCTCCGCCGTTCATTTTTAGCACCATTGAACTGCTTGGGTGTGCTTACTAATCCCAGCATCACTATATGATCGCTGCTGAAAATGCAATTAAGAAATATCATATAGCTATTACCTGTGCTTCCACCAATAAGATGTATTTCAGGCTGTATTCCATATGTTTTACCATAAATGATATTGTTATCTTCAAACAGCAAGCCACCCTTTCCACCATGCCCGGCGCCTGCGTTCTTGCCAGGCTGTCCTCGGCCGGGGCCTTTCCCATCTGTTCAAGGCGAAACAAAAGTGATATTTACGTTCATTAGGAGTAGATTATATAAAAATGGTAAGAACAGGATAAAAGCAATCACATAATAATAAATTTTCTCATAAGGAGATTTAAAAACTTCGGACTACCCTGTTGAGCTAAAACAATAAAAGATCCGAAAGTTGACGAGCAGGTGGAGATAGATAAGTTTGAAAAAAAAAGGCTACCAAGAAACGGGTCAAATGCGCTTGTCTGACAAGTAGCGAAAAGGGAGAGGAGCACTGATTAGGCATGAAAAAGTACAGGGATGGCTTCCTATGCACCTCTCAGAGTTCTTACTCGGGCTTTTTCGGAAAAGAAAGGACTCCAAAGATTCATATTAACCCCTCTACTCTCAGGAGTGATTAGATGTCTTCTTACAATATCAACTTGATGAGTCATGAGAGTTATGAAAATCTGGTGATTTGTCGCCGATGTAATAGCCGCATATACATGTAAAGTATACTTGTAAATTAAATCTAATTATACATGAACACCAGATTCCAAAACTTCCAGTACTTTCAAGGACCTCTATTCCTTTTCTGGAACTTTCACGTCGTGGATCATTCAAGTATAAAGTTCGACTTTCCAGTTCTCCAGGACCCCTGAAAACCTAGCTTCATGCACAAGGATCGTTAACTTTTTTCTTTTTTTGAGTCGACAAGTTAATGGCATCACTTTTCCAACAGGAACATGAAAAGAAAGAAGTTACCTGTTCTGTTCCTGCTTGTGACGCAGTATCCACCGACTCGTTTGGCCAAAGTTGCTATGGACTCTTTCAAATTTATGTCCACTCCTATGTAGATGCCCTCCTTGCTTTTCACCAGAAATGAGTGTAACCCGAACACGCTAACCTTCGTGGAGCCATTGATCAGAATCGGTGTCTGGAACTCGAATATGGAAACATGATATTGATGACCAGAGTTTAAATTCCGTGGTTTGATTTCGCCATAGTACGAATATGCCATGGAACCGTTCATTGTTGCCAACTTGTGCATCCACCTTGCGTTAGTGGTGTCAATTTCCAAATATCCATCCTGAATGTACTGTGCTTGATTCGTAGCTTTCGTGGAAACTGAAGCAGAGAAACATATGGATTAGTTATTGCGTTCTCCTTTTACTTACATCATGACCGAGAATTGAAGTAGCAACGTGATAGCAAGTGGGAATTTAATGGATTCAATTTTTGATCTATGAATGAAATTTAAATGCAGAAATGATCCTCTTAGGTGAGCTCCAATCTTAGCACTTGCAGAGAAGGGTACGAACGACGCAGAAAAATTCGCCTCGCTCCCCACTAGCTCAGTTGGTGGTAGCGCCCAACGCACTCAACGTTCGCAACGAGTATCTGGGGGCACGGGTCCGAATCCAGTCAAAACTTGAATTTGATCAGGCCTCTTATCTGCAATTGCTAAGATTGCAGTTCCCCTGCGGTGAATATTTCTGCTCTTAGTTTTTTTATACTCACCAAGGATGTTAACAAGACCAAATGTCTTGCCTTTTACGTTAAATTTGGATTCGCACAATCCATCCACATCAACATCACTCCTCAGCTGAACCACACCTCCACCTGCACCTGAGCCGCGAGCTGTCAGCAGAGCTTTTCTTTTCAGATGGATCTGGTCATAAAAGAGAAGTTTGTATGCCAAACTGCACTTTCTCTCCATTGAACGTAATGATTTAGACGCATTCTATAAATATTAATACGTGTTCTACGTATAAATAACTTTTCTTTTGAGAATTTTTCGATTGAGTGTCGTAAGACCAGCACTGAGGTAATCACAACAGCCAATCGGAAAAAAAGGAAAATATCTTTAATAGTCAATGGGAAGTCAAAGTAAATACAACCAAACTACCTAAATTACGGCAAAATGCGGGCGACCAAGGCGTGATTGGTCTTAGTTTTTCACTTGATTAAATGACAAAGTGACGCGAATCTTTCAGACCAATCACAGAACGAAGTAAAAGAAAACCGAGGCAATTCCGGATAACTTTCGACTCTCAATTGAAAAATTCTCTATTATGATTAATCCTCGAACCTCCTTGGCGTGTAAACGAATAGTTCCACCCATGGCGCCGGCGTTACCACTGTTATTAGAGAAACCATTCGCAGAAATGGTTTCATCTGCAGAGAGAAAAAGTCAAACTCATTCATTCATTCTTTAGTATATTCTTCCTTTCTTGCTTCCCCTCTTCTTCATTATTTTTCATTCTCCACTCTTCGTTCCTATTACCATTCCTTTCTTCATTCATTCAATCATTTATTTATTCAGTCTTATATGTATACATTCTTGGCTTCGTAAATTTCTCACTGAAGGTATCCAAGAACCTTTACTCTGTTACCCAAAACTTAGTTCGAGCATGTACATTAATAAGTGTTGGTTTGCCTTCAATTTTGGCAGCATGCAGCAGGCTTAACTATACATATTTATTGCTTTTTTCTCTTATTGTACTTCCTTACCCTTCAACGCAGTAAAGGCCCTGAGAGAGATCAAACGGTTTTTCAAAATGTTCATACCTATGACAATTGCTCCAGACTCTGCTCTCAGCTCCAAAGCCCCTCCTCCGACAGCCTTAAATCCTTCTCCACTGTTGACTGTGAATTAATAAAAAAGACCCTTTAGACAGTATTTAGCAAAACAAAACAATTACAAGAGTTGTATATGAATGATATGGGAAAAATTGCATCGAGCTCCGTTTCGTTGTCTGTGGGGTCACTATCATAGGTAAACACTCAATTTGGTTGCAGGGATTTGTCGTGTGAAAGGCTCACAATTAGTTGAGTATCGTCATCATTATGGATCCATAATGATTACAATAATATAATTAATGAAATGATATTGATATGGAATAGTATAATAATACTAATGGAATTAATATTAGTACTATTACTGGTGTCATTATTACTATCAATATGATCATTAACATCGTCGGAATTCATTTTTGTCATAGTTATCATTAGCGAGAAATTCCCATTTACTCTCTACACTTCATCAAAATTGCATTTTCAAACAGAATTTGATTTCACTTACCTTCCCACGAACACACACTTCCGCCTAACAAGGAATCAAAATCTCGACCATACAATTCATCCGAACTACAGTTAAGACCAGCAGGACCTTTGTGGGCGAAACGAAGCAAAACTCGTCGAAATTATTGACTCTTAACAAAACACAACTTAGAGATATTTTTCTTGAAAGATGAACACCAATAATCAAACATATAAAGGCACCTCGAAAGTAGGAAAAAGTAAGTGTCGCAATATTGAAGGTACCAGGAATTTTATGTTGAGATTTTTGTCCCCTTAAAATTAGTCTGAGATGGTACCGGAAATTAAAAGCGCTAAGAGAGTAGTTTTCATTTTTCGTAGGTTGTCTCTTCAACGTTTCATATCTCAACTGGTTTTGATCGGCCCGAGTATACCTAACAGAGCAAAGGTGGAAGTAATCAGAAGAGCCATTAATAGGAAAGGAAAATGTCACAAATACATTGTGTAAAGCGCGAAAAAGTCGTGCGCGACCAAGCCGCGAGTAGTTTATAGTTTTCAATCTGATTGGTTGAGAAGATGGTGCGAGTTTTCTGGACCAATCAAATGGCTAGGTAAAGCAAAACCAAAACAGTTGAAAATTGCATTTATAGGAGTCAAATAAGATGATATCATCGTCGTAGTAACGCACCTGCGGCTTCGTCATCATGGGACACTTTTACGTATCCTCCAATGCTTGTCTCAGAGAGGCTTTCATCCGAATGTTCCGTGGCGTCGATATCTATCTGGGAAAATATCTCAATGCTTCCATGCATACTGATCAAAGATAAAGCTCTCTTTCCATTGATTTTTACCCTCACTTGTCTTCCTATACGAATTGATGAACTGAATTCGATTTTGCAGACGTTGTAAGCCATTTTCTCGAAAGTCCTTTGCTCGATTTCGCCAGCGTATTCGTGATTATTAGTCCAGGACATTTTACAACTTGTTGTGTTGATATTTAAATCCATTTGGCGGTCGAAGTACACTGCAAAAAGTTATTCAGATACTGTTTAGTTTATTAATAACTTTAATAAGACCGCTTGCTCGAGCGGCTTTCAGTATAGTTAATATTGAATAGAATAGGGCTTACACCGATAATAAATTGTTCCACTTCACGTCTCAAGAACATGTCAAAATGTCAAGGCTGGAAGCTTTTCTCAAAGGGACTCTCAGGTAAATAAGAAGAATTTCAGAAGTCCAATAAGTTTTAACCATTAGACGTTGCTACTGTTGTCATTTCCAAATGCCGAAGACATATCATGGTGTGGTATGCCCAAAAGAAGGCGTCAGTTTAAACATTTGCTTTTTTTAGCTTCATCTTGAGTATGATAGGAAGCTAACATTCGAGTGAAAATCTTGCAGTTACAACGAAAACTTAAAAATGCCAGACAAAAAGGGAGATGTATTTTTTTTGGATTGAAAAAAACCGACGGCCACTGCCCACATTATATGTAATGTTAAGACGTTACAAACTTTCTTTGCAGAACTGTCACCTAAGATAGCTTTCGAATTCGGGAATGATCAGTTAAAAATCTCTTATTAAAATTCACAAGTTAATGAAATCTTTTGCGTTCGCCACGTGCACTCAGCAATAGTTTTTTTTTTCATATTTGAAATCTTTTTCTGTATCAGATCAATAACAACCTTTCTTCGCTGTTTCATGTGGTATTTATTTACTCGTTCATCTCGCGCGATTATGCACTCATCAAGGTCATTCTCTAAATATATAACACTATCCCCTTGAGTTAAGTGCACCCGAAAATCCATGAAAGATGCGCTTTGATGCGCAAGCGATCAAATGCAACGAATGCAGATTGGAGGTCAAAGGAAGTGGACGGGAAAGGATATGGAAAGTATCTTGTTTGTTCGTTTGCTTGTTTTCTTTGTTTTTTTTTTGTTTTTTTTTCTTAAGGCATATTCTATCAAATTATTGATAACCATGATAACTAATGAATGTTTTAAAGAAGAGTTAGCACGATTTAGATTTTTTGTTACGGTCGTTGAGATACAACGAATGAACACACTTTTTTCGTAGGTAACAATTTACCATGAAGAGAGCTTTTACACTTCCCACACGCTTAAAAATAAAAAATCGGTTAAATATCTATATTTCAACGCTACATATGTAGCATTGGATTGCATTAAAAACTATCGATCATTGAGTTTGATAGCGATTTCTCACTCAGAAGATTTTGCATCAGACATATCGTTGTATAGTGTATAGTATTCAGCACTAACTTATCATTAGAAGAATGAACAAAATCCCTCCTTACTACTCTCCGGTGATAATAGACACAATCAACTCTACCAGATATCAGGAGAACTCCACTTTGATATTTTCCAGTTATTTACCCTATGGGTGAACTCTTCTCCTATTAATTGATAAAAACCATTCTCCGCTAGTCTTATCGGTCAAAACACTCTTGCATTGCACTCAACCCTTCAATTAAAATGGACAACATTAATCAATTTTCGAACCAGGCTCAGCATTTTATAAGTGTTCTTTGTTCACCTCTCTTGAGCAAGGTCGCCTGTTCGTAATTTTGAAATCGCGTTTTTTCATTCCAGAAGTTTCTGATGTTCATGCTGCCATTAAAGCCAGTAATCTTTAGTTCGTTGGCAACAAAACTAAAGCAAGCTGTATATTTCAGATTCTGAAATGCAGAATGGTTCAAGAAAGTATGTGTCAATAGGTGATATACGATGGATAAATAGAGCAATGCAATCTTGCGTCGCTGTCATTGCGTAGTTGAGTTAAAAAAAAATCTCAAAGCCTCGTTGTGAAGAATACCTGGACCTTAGAAAAAAAGGAAGCTCAGCGGTTAGAAAGTGTTTGGAGAGACTAAACGGCAAGGATAAACGCAGACGCTTGCAGTAGAAAGAAAGAAAAATTCAAAAACTGCACGAAAGGCAGCCGAGTGCAGTGTAAAGAATTCAAAGTTCATTTCAAAACCATTACGGTTTTATTGAAACTATGTGATCTTTGTATAAGTACAGAACACCTTGAAAAGGACATCAAATGGACAACAAAAAATTACTAGGTGAAATATGTCAGAGGCTCATGGCAATTGTACATTCGAGGTCATTAACCTACTTTATTCAACCAATGAGATTAAAGCAATAAATACAGGAAAAGAAGGTCGAATGATGATGAAATTGATTAACTCTTGGACTTGGTGGGATTGGCCAATTTCTCCCTTTCCTCTCCTCTCATCCCTCTTTTCTGTTTTCTGCTCGGCTTTTATCAGCCTTTTAACAAGGATTTTGGTTTTGTAATTCGAGTTCCCAAAACGATTCACGATTTCGTAATCTTCCTCTTCCTATAAACTTACTGAAGAGGCACGTATATAAGCCTATTCTCTGAACTGTCTTCATAAAAATAGGTGTGAAATACAGATAACAAAATTGAATTTGCTTCTACTTCTGAAGCTCTTGAATGTGTCGCTTTTTATCAAACTTATATGTAATGCTCTCAGTACCGATTATCGGGGTACGAGATATAACAGCTCGCATGCAAATCGCGGTATCAAATTCAAAACAGCTTATCTGCAACCATGCAAACTTATTTTTACCAAACAAATTCGTCAGACAATTTTTTTTTATCCTTGATAGAATCGAAAAGAACCATTTCAAACTCGGTCACAAGCAAAAAAATCAAAACAGTCGTAAGCATGTCTGTCGACAGAAAACAAATATTTACCCATTTTTTCCTTGACCTTGAATCTTAGGAGAAGATGATCAAGAAAAGCCCGAAAAAAGGAACTGGTGACAAGATCCTAAGGGAGAAGTGAAGGAAGAGGAACCAAGCCCCAAATATTGTTTCAATGATTCATAATCACGAGTTTTCTTGGCATTTCATTGAAAATTTATTATTATTATTTTAGAGTGTAATAGAGAAAGATGATACAAGTCTTAGAGCAAAAATCTGCAAATTAATCCGTGTGCACTTTAGAAGTTGAAGAGGCCTTGAGTATATGTGAAGAAGTTATAAAGATACCGCTGGCTGTACCACAAGGAATTGTTATGTTTTTATTCTCTGTTGCACACTTCAAACTTTCAACACTCATCACAACTCGTTAATGTGTCTTAACTACAAATTATTGGTGAATTTTTACGTGACTGTGACGTAAACTGTTTGTTTTACACAGATGATTGGATGAAGAGTGGACTAGGAACTGACCAGCGGAGAGCTTTGTTTGTTCGATTTCACGATTATTCGCGTGGACTCGGCTCGTTCCATTTTCACAATTTTAGCAGGCTGAAACCACGCTAAGTCAAAACTAAATAATTATTTCTGCGGTAAAGCATTAGAAACTATAGAGATCGGTTATCATATCGTAACCGAAATTTCCATTGACCTTTTAGAATAAATTTATTAAGTCACACTTGAGCAGCATGTATATTTTACCTTAATAAGGGTTAACCTGAAATAAGAACAGTGAAAACTCCGCTAAAATATCGAACCCATAAGCTAATTTCATGTGAGGATTTGACTTGCAGCTAACCACAATCTCAATCTTACCATGACATCTTTTGACGCAGACAAAGACGTAGTATGCTCGGACGAAAATAGCAATTATCTATTACTCACAGCTCGCAAGCAAATGACCTTGTCTGCACATGCAAGTAAAAAGCAAAGATTTGGGTCCGAATAGTCATGTTGCAATAACGAGTCGATTTTACGAGAAAGTTGTGTTTATTTGAGCACGAAAATTGAGTTGATACAGCAATTTTGGTTAACTGTCGCAATGTTCAATTACTCAGTTGTGACTCTGGATTTAATTTGCGCCAAAATAATCAGTATTTTGTTCCCGTTATCCGAGGAAATCAAGCAACAGACCAACAAAAATTTTATCCTTGGAAAAAGATCAACTATATATTATAAATCATACCTGGAAAATGGATACACCAAACTTGACTTTATTTCAATTAAATAATCCAATTAGTTTTTTTTTTTATTATTTTCACTCTGACTCAGAAAATTGATATGTTTCGCAACGATAAATGATTGAAATAATCTACACTTAACAGGCTAAGTGACAAATTAATAAGTTGAACTCGCCAAATATAATGCGACTGTTACCAGGTTATTATTAGGAACAAATAAAATTTGTCTTTGCATCGACTTGTCTCGCATCCATTTAAAGAAGTTTATTATCATTAATGTAATCATCAAAGGCCGTGTCAAGTGTTTCTTAAACTGCCGCGTTGCATAATTCCTAAAATTCTCAACAGTAAAAACACAGAATAGTAACGAAAGAGGAAAGGAGAAGTTAAATTCACATGTTGCGGATTCGAGGATCGTGTAAAAAGTGTTTTGGATGGAAGATTCGAGGAAAATTTATCGGTGGGTGTCCACCTGAAGACTTATCTAATAGAAATACACACCTATCTTAAACGATTCAGATCGTTTGCGTCCCGCAGGGACCTATCGAAATTGAGAATTTCTTCTTGAAATCGCCGGACCCATTGCAAAGCGGCGAAATCTTTCGAAAAGTGACTTTAAAAATCAAATCTCTATGGCACGATCTTACTGGATTTCCTTTTGGTTTATAACTAAAACCGCTTATCTGAGCAGATGAGGCGAATCGCTTGCCCATCGCCGCATGTTTGTTCGATAGTCTCACTGTAGGGCATGAAGCAGTAGTAACCATACATCAGAACAAACTTAATAGAATACTTACTATACATTGGATCCTCCCCAACACATCCGCTAATAAAACAACTTACAAGAAGCAGAGTGAAGGTAACGTGAGGAAATCCATCATGACACATGTTTCATACGCGGAATTCTATACACTCAATAATCGTCGTGAGTGAATGTGTCCCGCTGCCCGTAAGTTAGGAAGACAAAAATTCTGGTTATACCTAACCTCTCATTGTCTGAGAGGTCGATGACATTGTCTTTTCGTTAACGGGGTGTAAATAGTATATTTGTTGTGTATCCTCTATCGCATTCTTTTGGTCGTTTGAGCATATGCGCTAATTTGTCAATGCCTGAGGGTAGGTAATGTCACCAGACAAATTCGAATGGCAGGAAGAGAAAATTCTTTATGTTCCTCCTGCTAAATGCAAGGAACAAGCGATTCTGTACGAAGATGAGGGGATAATCCTTTTAATAACTCACCTGAAGCATCGCGGGTGATTAATGATAGCCTCTTACCTTAATCTCATGGAGAATGTATTGACGCGATGAGAAAAACCGAAACAACCTTTGGATCGCCCGGGGTGAATTTGAGGTTACCCACTGTGAAGAGGTCTTTATGAAAGCCGCAAGCTTCCTCGTTTTTTGTATCCGTCAAAGTTCGAGAAGCTCTGGGTATGATTACTTAACCTACAGATTACTGTTTTTGATCGGTTTACGCCAGTAAATTAATTGAAAACGCAATCGGTTAACCCTTCAATAATCCCATCGCATGGCATCTAAGGTTTTTCATACAGTTCCATCATCTCAATGTATTTTAGTGGCGTATCAGGCCCTCTTTCGATTTGCAATAAAAAAAGAAAAAAAAAATCTATTTTTGTATCTTTAACTTTCTTTCTCCTAAGATACAACTGGAAAAAAAAAACCATGAGAAAACGCGGCTGCTTTTGAATTGAGTTCTTAATTGAAACCGCTTGAAAACAAAAGCAATTGAATCTTAAAGCCTTAAAAGCCCCGACAGTCAGTATACAGGTCACGAAAGAATTTTCTGTCCTCTCGATGAATAAACTTATTCTACAAGTACGGATGTGTCCCGGAAACAGAGCTTTAAGTATACGTGTGGGTTTTCTTTTGACTGGTTTCCACGTGCTCTTCGGTGACTAGTCGACGTAAGAACAAACCCTCCCTCCCCACCCTTATGCATATTCTTTCCATGTCGTTATTTTTTCTTTCCTGATGAAATATGAAATGGACCTCTAATTCAAACCTCTTTCAGGTGCTTTTCACGTTTGTGCAAATCAAACAGGATCAAGCTAATACACTAGATTCCCAATAGAGTTCTTATTCTCTGATCCGTTTTGGGCCATTTTCTGATAATTGCCGTTTACAGAGACCCAAAATTGGATGTGGTATCGATTCATCTCTCACCAAATCAATAAAGCAACACGTGAAGCGTGGGGCTCGCGTTTTGCACTTTAATTACGGGAGAGTCTAAAGATATCTCATTTAATTAATTCAATACGATGGTAATTTAATTGGCATTTCCAATGCGTTTATTTTCAAAATCACAACTTCTTAAAATCACCGACAAATATTACGGGAAAGCATTTGTAAAACATTAAGTAAAACAATCCATGTTCTTATTCCAAGAATGCGGTTATACCGTAATTGCTTTGAATTAATGCTGCATTCTTCTGATTGGTGGTTATAAGTTGTTTTGTCTTCATCATAGGCGTGTTTTGAGGGGGCGTTTGTTCTAGTAATTACTGTGCCTAACTACTTGGGTTCTTATAAAGAATACTCACAAGCTACTTGTTCTTGTCCTGCCTCGCCATTTTGCAATCCTCGTCCACCATTAGTCCTTTTCAGACTATTTGCTTCATAGTTTTTAATATCGGTTTGCGAAAAGACTTGAATAACTCCACCTCCACCACCACCTCCACAGTAATTCGAATGGTTAGAGCTAAAACCGCTGTCCCCACCAACTGCAGATAAACTTCCGCTTTTTCCTATCACCACCTTAAGAGAAATAAAGAGCCGTTAATGAATTTGTTTCATTTTAGGCTTTTTGTCTTAGGTCAATAATCATTATAGTCCACTAACGAAAATATTTTTGCATCTTAGATCAAAGAGAAAAAAAACCCTTTTAAGAAACCATGTTGCATGTATCATATTCCGTATGATGCATTTGTCCTTCTGGCAAACACACGGTTCACGTACGTTTATCAGTTATTGTTGTTCCCTTTTTTTGCATTTACCCTATTTCCTTGTAGTCGTATCAATCCTCCTGAACTGCCCCCTGCACAGTGATCATCACTTGTGTTGCCAGTCGAGTAACCATCAGCCTTAATTGCAGCATCTGGAAAAAGAGAGTCCCGTTAACACATATATTAAATGAAGTCGTAAAAAAAGAAACTTTTCAGTGAGAGTCGTCTACGCCAGTAAAGGAGCTGGGGTCATTTTGCGCGTCAAAGAGAATCACCTCTAAAAAAAAAAAAAATGGAAACCTTAAATTAATTGCCTGAAACCAGAAACCAGACAGGTAGGAAAACATTAAAAAAATGGGGATAGTGGAGAATAGAAAGGATTAACTCGGATTAAAAATGGCAAAGTTGAACAATTTTGTAATTGTTAATTTCTTCGATAACACCAAACCCCTCACTTAGCCTCTTTAATTACAAAATTTGTCAAAGCTTGAGAATAGCATGACCACTTAAGTGAGACACGCAAACAAACCTCAGAACTTGTTTAGATATGTTCCTAAAATTCTCAGACTTAACAGTAGGCTTTTGTTGAGTAGATGACATAATTTTTCCAGAGCCTCTCAAACACTTAACACAAATGGCCCACACTGAGCTTTCATCGGGGGATTAAACGGGAAAACGCTTGTATTCAAAACCGACGATAGCTGATGAGGAATATGACCAGAACAGTTCAAAATCCAAAATAGCGCTTTTACTATTCAGTCAGAGTCACTCTCGGGTGAAATGATGGGAGAGAAATTTACATAAGTTTTAAGCACCACCCAAGTTAGGCACTACCCTTGCCGATGTAAATCCAAGTATGGGTCCTCTTGTCACATTACAAATTCTAAGTAGGCTAATGATAGCTCGCCTGTTTAAAATATATTTTGAGGCGCTCTTTTCGGAATGATGAAAGGTTTCTGCATTGAAGGGTGCAATTGCGTTGCATTTTAATGCGCGACCCTGATCGCCAAAATAAAACGGCGTTTGCTATGGAACTCCAAGATCGATGCCCAGTACCAGGAAAATACTATATATTTGATATATATGTATGTCACATCATAATGTAGAAAAGTGATTGATTCTTACTCAGGGTTAGTGTTCCACCGATTGCCTTCAATTCTATAGCTCCACCGCCAGACCCTGCTTTGCTAGAGAACAAATTCGTTCCTGTATAGAGGAAAGAGGGAGAGGAAACATTTGTAACTTAAATTTGAGGGAAAAGAAAGGAAACCTCGTGAAATATTGAGATTTCGCTGAGTAAAGAAACGTGTACTAATAACGCATAACAATGAAACAGAAAAGCTTTTATCGAACGCGTAGTCTCCAGACAGACTGTTTGGACTGGACTCAACTAAACTAGACTAGATTGAACAAACGAACGTTATCATTAAATTCAATCGAGCTTCTGGTCGATTTTCCCCTCAATTGACCTAAAGTCAATAGTGCCTACACCCATCTCCACTGTTGAGACGAATCTTCAACCGATATTTAACATCCTGAAAGCAAAGATTAACAAAGCTCGCTTCCGTACGGTCTAATTAACCACACCTTTAATTTGTTTTCACAATTACAATTATAGTATAGGATTTTGGTAAACAATAGGTAAGTGCTTTAGATTCAAACTAAGAATGGACACTCTGATCATGAAATTCATTGTCATCTGATTCGTTCGACCTCCCGTTGAAACCTCCTTCCCCTGTCTTGGGCATTTTTCTAGGACCTTAATTCGTACTGTGGAACTCTTTCGGAATCGGGGATTATCCTGGCGAGCAGTATTCACAGAGCGAACACCTAAGATTAAAACCGATTAAGTGTTCCCCACTGTACGGACGAAAGCCCGCCAAAACTTCTGCTAGAGGCCGACGAAAGCCCAAGAAAACTCTGCTGGAGGCTGACAAAACCCCGCGAAAGCTGTGCTGGAGGCTGACGAAAACCCGTGAAAACTCTGTTGAAGGCCGACGAGAGCACGCGAAAACCCTGCTGGAGGCCTTTGCGATTGTTACACCTTTTGCACTTCGGTATAGGCTCCCCCAAAACATTATTTTATCAACCGTATCACGCGTTCTTATTAAGGTTTTGAAATTTTTCTTTCGAAAATTTTAATTGACTGTTTTTTCTAACTCAATAGCACTGAAAATAAAACGATTTTTTTGAAAGTAACCGGCTTAACATGACCCATCTCGCTGAAAGCCTGAGGCTCAGTTTGACAAGGATTCCAAAATGTGTTTCTTATTTTCCATCGCTCGTGGAAATTAAATCAACAACCTTTAATCATTGCCTGGATTAACGATCTCACCTGTGCTGCCGCCTAGTAGGTAAATGGTATCGAAGTAATTCCACCCGTACAGTCTAGTTGTGTTCCTGTCCTGATAAAAACCTCCCCCTCTGCCGCCATGACCACCACCGTGATAGCTAAAGGCTCCACCAGGCCCCGCACCTATCAATAAACCGAAGGAGAGAAAAACTGTAATTAGTACAGAAACACAAAAGGAATGTTGGAATCTACAGTTGCTTGAACAACTGTGCACCAAAGTGATACTGCTGATAACTTTTGATTCATTCAATCAAGAAAGTTTCCTTTGATTCGGGGTATTTAATGGAAAGACAGTAGAGACAGTAATCATATATAAAAAAATTATCATTTATGCATTTTATTTCAATCTATTTAATATCCATTTATCTATTTGTTTATTCATACATTCGTTGATTCATTTGTTTGATTATTTTCTTTTTATTGGCTGTACATGGAGGAGTTTTGAATTAAGTGTCAAAAAATCCAAAATCAAAGTTATCACAATGGAAATTCAAAGTAAAAACAGGCAACCAGTTCGAAGCGCGGGAAAACGTGTGACCGAGGTGGTTGAGATGATGGCGAGAGTTTTCTAAACCAATCACAGAGCGAAGTAAGCAATCCAGGATTAATCTCGATACTCAATTCAAGAATACTGAATCAAAATTACTTAACTAGAATTTCACCAAAATTTTCCTGTCTTTCTCTCCTTATTACATGCACACTTACGATACTTGAATGAAACGTTTACTTACCCAATGTACAGCAAGTTTTATTCATCCGTATAAATCCTCCGAGCCAAAACAGTTGTTTATCGTTTGAGGTAAAACTGACATCTTTACCACTCACATCTAAATCAGTTCCCACCGTAAAATTGCCCTGAACGATCACAGAAAGGGCATTCGTACCACGGATAGATATTTTGTTTTTTTCATGAAAGATATCTTTGGCTTCACTTGAAGTGAAATTAAACGCTGCCACAGAGTAGTTCCAAATTCCGTTGTTAGGACCATGGAAAGTTTTATCTTCAATCTTTCCGCTGGTTACATTACTTATCCCCTTTATCTTTATCTGTGCTGAGGTTGTGTTGATAATGTAAAGATATTCCCCAGCAATGAAACCTGATGTAAAATGTAAAAACACAACTAAACACAACAAAACAAAATCAGTGAAACAACGAAAACCAAAACGATAGGAAAAATAACATGATAAGTTTAATGTCAAAATAAAGTTTGAGCTATTATAGAGGCTCATTGTAGCAAAAAGGAATATAGAAATGCCGTTCCAAACGGCAGTCAGTAGAATGTTATGATGTCTTATTAATTTGAAGAACAACGAAATAAATGGTTTCGGAATAAAAGCTAGTTCCTCTTTCTGATTAATGTTCCTAGTTCTGAGAGAGCTAGAAGATTTGCATTTGGTCGTCTGTGGTAAGATTAAAAAATGAGACCCGTCGAAGGTTTAGCGAGTGCCGCCATTATAGCAAAGTACCCTTTAGTTACAACTTGGAAATTCTTTTTCAGGGCCAATTAATCCGTTCGTCGACCGTATTCCAATAAAAGATACTTAGCATTAATCATTTTATGTAGTGCCAGCCTTACAATTTGATCGGGTTGTTCACACCTTATAGTGGTATTTGGTACGAGAATTCGTGCAAAAATGCAGTATCAACTAATAAGTCTTGCGCCATGTTGTATGGTTCCCTACACTCAATGGTTTCTCTAGTGTAGTTCACGTGTAAATTTTAACACATTCTCTCGTTTCTTCAGTTAAACGAAAGGGCGTACCCAGTCTCCTACTCAGGCGTCCATGCCCTATTGCTGCGAAGCGTTCGTGATGCCAAGTGCATGATACTTCGTCAAGCACCGTGGACCAGGCCAGAGGACGATGCAATAATGAACTTAAGATTGACAGATATACAGAAACCACAAACGTGCATGTTAGGGAATGCAACTTCTTGGTGCACTTTGACTTGAACGAATCAGTCAGAAAGCTTTTTTTTATTATTATTTTAGTGTTTTGTTATAATTTATTTGTTCTTTATTTAAGCTTTCAGAACAAGGGAGAAGAGCGCGTACATTTGGCTGCTGTTGGCGGATTTTGAACATTTTTAGTTTCGCTTTACGATATGTGCATCTACAGATTCAACAATGGCTTCACGAAGTATTATGCAACGACTTTCCTGGACGAAAATTTTAGAAAGTTAAAATTACTTTTGATTATTCTCAGTATGAACAAAGCGTTCACGCTTCCCCTCCCGATCTAAATTTAGAATTTCTGTATTTATGAATGACCGTGACAAAACACAACTTTATCTAAAGAACCAGTTGCCCAATAGATGAATATGGTCACTTAATTCAAAAATTTAATTATTATTAATTGCAAAGCTACATTCTCCAATGGGCGTAGTCTGGAAAGCTCTAATTAAAATTACAAGTGAAAGGGAAAATTGGAAAGCGTACTCCGACATCCGTCAGAAGGAGGTCATCTCGGGTAGATTTCCGATTGCGAAATCCGAGCTCGCCCGATGTTGTCTTCGTGATGAAGGCCCTATTTAGCATATTAGACCCGCAAAACAGAGTAGAAACGAACACGTGCTTCGTTTTCGCTCATGACTTCGTAATAGCCGTAAGATATTTGCTTTTCACGGATGGCCGATTACAACTACAACATAGTAACACCTCCACGAAATCTGTCAAAACTGAAAAAAAACTGATTCCCAGAACTTCCCGTTAATTTTTTATCAAGATAATCGTCGAAGTGAAACATATCTATGTAGTAATTTTTATCTATGTAGAAGTCAGCTAAAAGAATTTTTAAAATGTATTCATGAGAAACTGTTTCTTGTAGATCTTTCCCTAAGTACGCTCTTGCGTTTAGAATTGAAAATCCTCATCTAAATATTGTAAAAAACATTATCGTAGAATATTTTCAATGATGATCATGGCACAACGCAGATAGAGAAAATGTAATAGGTGAGACAAAAGTAATATCGCCTGCTACATTATATTCAAACTTAATCTCCGTCCAATCGAGGTAATGTAAAAAAATTTTTTATCAATTACCATATTAGAAATAACATTATATCGCTTAAACTCTGAACGTAACTGCGTTAAATTTATTTCAGCAGAAATCCAGAGGTTTCCGGTGTTTTAAAATCCTCCTTTTGACAGATTTCGTGAAGATGTCATTACGTTGTAGTTGTGATCGGCCATCCGTGAAAAGGAGGCGTCAAATGTATTTTGTGGAATCTGTCATATAGGTTAGCAACGGAAAAAATGCAAATATCTTAACGCTAATACAAAGTCATGAGCGAAAACGAAGTAATTGTTCCTTTCTACTCTATTTTGCGGCTCTAAAATGCGAAATAGGGCCTTCATGACAACATCGGGCGAGCTCGGATTTCGTCATCAGAAATCTACCCGTGATGACCTCCTTCTGACGGATGTCGGAGTACGCTTTCCGTGTAAATTCGGCTTTTCTATAATACAATTTGTCAAGTCATGACAGGTGTTCGCAAATTATTGACAAAGGTAATGGATTTGTGACAGGAGTATTAGGTATCTGAGCACGTACTGAACGTGCTTCGATTAAACATCTGTAAAACAACGCGAAAAAGTTTAAACTGAGCAGAGGACGGCTATTCGCTTGAACAGCACAACATATCGTTCATTCTGATGTTGCCTAATTCAAAGCAAAAAATTTCGCAAAAAATTCATTTCATTAAAATCACGCATTCAGCTGGCGATATTTCGTATTTTCACTGAGAATGCCAGCAAAATAATAAAAGAATCAAAAGTGAGTGACATGCGATAAAAAACTTAATAAGACCTCACGATAAAATTTTTCGAAAAAAAACATTCGATATATTTTTACTTACTGCATTGAAACCTTATCGCATTCGAAAACAGCTTTAAATACAGGGTTATAATATGGGGAAATTATTGCATTAAGACAAACAATCGAGGGGATATTTACACCAACAAGGGCAGCAGTGACGCTGCCAGCTTAGATTATTGTTGTTTGTTTTCATGCTCTACGTACACTTGAATAACAGTTTGTACTTAAGCAACAACAAATAAGTATTGGCAAGGCTGGTTGGCAAGGCATCGTTTGACAGCGTATGCTGATCACGAAATTATAAACTTCTCAATGTTCTTACTCACGTATAATTACATGACGTCATAAAGTTACTACTACAGAACAAAATTACCCGATAACAGAGCTGCTAAAAATGGTTACTAGAAAACATGGTTTCATTCTGTATCTAGTTACAACTGATGGTTTTAATCCGGTTTAAAAACATCAAAAAGTTACAGAAATTAAAAAATAACCAGTTCCTCCTTCGCGATTCTCTTAAATAAACTGACATACAAATAAGATTTCCCTGATCAGTTCTTCGGTATTCTTCGACAGTGAAGTTCCAAGACGGTGTTTTCAAAGATGTCCGGCAATCCTGCATTTTTGACTTCATCGAGGGCAATAGGTATGTGATCTGTTTCCTTTGTCGGAAATTTTCCCGACAAAATAAGGTGTGCAATGGAACAACCAATTTTATTTTTTTGAATATTGCAGTATTTCGTGTTTAATAGTTTTCGGGAATAAGGTTCCATTTTCTTTTAATTTTCACGTTTACGCTTTTCTTTGATATTTTATTCAACCCTGACCACAGGCAGCCCAAGCTCTAGCCGTGAGATGATCATCCTGCGAAGTAACACTCATGGCGAAATTATGGGAGTTTGAATGTGAATAGTTACGACCACTTTTAGGAATAAAAAAATACAGTCAAATTTTCAATAAAAATACCTCACCTTTCTTTCATAGTGCAATTCTTGCGAGTTATCCATTTCTAGGTTTACCACATAAGCCGAGAAGCCCTAAAAAATGGATAACTCGCTATTATGGGTTCTTTTCAACATAGTAAGCGTTCAGATAATAAGCAATGCACTGTGAAAGTAAGGTGAGGTATTTTTATTGAGAATTTGACTGTATTTTTTTATTCCTTAGAGCGGTCGTAAATATTCGCCGACAAACTCTTAAAATTTCGCCATGACTCCTACTTCGCAAGAAGATCATCTCACTACTGGAGTTTGGGCTACCTGTGCCCTGACTGATCGTCACTTTACAGTGCTCGAAACTGCTCCATAAAGAACTCAAGCTTCGTTGTTTTCCGCCCAAATTCAAATTAGTAGTCGAAAATGTTCCCTTTTACGTATCATAAATTAGTATTGGTGATATTTTTCATTTACACCGGTGAGTTTTCATTTAGTCAGATTGACATGATTTAATGCACGAATGAGTCTACCGACTCGTAATTGTCCCAGGAGACTATGTTCGCTCGTACGCTCCAGATCTAAAACGTGTTTTTAAGCCCACTGCACTGTTTAGACGATGACAGCTCTTGCGCAACAATAAAAGTTTTGAGTCATTATTTTTCATTAACAGATCCCATTGCTCCTCCCATGCCTCGCGCTATCAACACTTTATAGAGACATGGCAGCAAAATTAACGCACAGACAGATACCGGGTGTCAGCATGGACAATGGCTGGATTTATCATTGGACAGCGAGCGAAAAGGCTTGTCACTACGTTTACAGAATTCCCTTGACTTTTCTTCAGAGAACTCAAACTTGCCTTTTTCTCGAGAGTTCCTTGATTTCATACTGTTTTTATCTGCTTTAATTTTCCACTTCAATTTTATTTGCTTAAAAGAGGCTACCTCGTCAAGGCAGCCAATAAAACGTAGCTTCACCGAAAAAAAAGACAACAACCATTTAATTAAAATACCGCATTGGGTGCCAAATTAAAGTGAAGCCACCGGAGGGAAAGAGAAGCAAAAGTTTTCTAAATGTAACACTTTGCACAACTTCTGCCAGCGATCACCAGCAAGCAAATTATAGTATATTACTTTGAATATACTAATTTCGTTTCAAGTCCGGTCATTTTCACGTCAAAGATCTTTGCAATTGTGTCACAAGAAGATATTCATGCGTCAACGGTAGCCGACAAACATTTTTTTGTTGTCGCTGTTGTTTTCTTTAGTCATTCAAAAGTGTCAAGTTCACATACGTAGATGATGGCAAAAGAATTACAAGCAATTTACTGTCCATGATTTTCTTTTTAGAACAGCTGCCTGGCTCAGTTCGTGCGATTAAAGACGCTTATTTTTTCTTTTACGTTCACTGGAAGTCAAAGCCTAAAATATCCTTACCCGTCTCAAAGCTAAACTCACTTAGCAGTGATCGTAAAAATGAGACTATAGTAAAACTGGGGAACGAAATTTGGAATATGATCGATAAGTCAGTGTAATATATCTTTTCGACCCCCGTTAAACTAGTCACAGTCCAATTTTTCCATCAGTGTAGAGAAGATCAGACGGAAAATCTCCTCCCTCCGCTTCATAAGTCGAGTCAAATACACTTAGGGTAGCGTGTCATATGAGCACTATGATTGACAAACATGTATATTATAAACTTAAGGCAACAAAACGAAGACTGCACCATTCCGGCAAATTTATTTTGGTTATCTCCAATTGGTGGTAGATAGCTGCTCCAATACATAGCAATTAAAATTGAATGCTGACGTGAATTCAAAATAGACAGTTGCACGCCGCATCGAAGCAGTTAAAATGAATTCATCTTGTTCAAATTTTGCAAATATGGATATTCATCACTTTTCAAATCAAGCAATATACATCCGCACCGACTTAACTTTTAGGCGAGAAGCGTTGACTCAGTAATAGTTTTGGGTAGATTTCGCTCACAAGTATCCTAAGTCTCTACTATCTAATTATTTCTCAATCGACGAATTCATAAACTTTAAAGAAACTGAGGAGAAATCGAAAAAAAAATATAATTATATAGCTGACTATATTAATTTGCATTTTAAAGTAAGCAATATATTTTCTTTTATTTCGTTCCTGATTTTAGCTCAAACAATCACCTCTCGGCGTCTTCTTCTATCTCAGAGAGCAGATTTTAAACTTAAATGACACCGGTATATGTCTCTACCATTTTCCAAAAACGTATTGTTCTTGTAAAACCGAGGCCCGTTTATTTGTCACGATCAGGTTCAACATTTTAAATTCATTTGTGAAGATTATCAGAAATATCGGAAAGCTGTTCTTGTACTGAGTTTAAGGCGCTCTGATACTATCCAAGAGAAAGAGAATTTGTATAGGGTTTTGGAAAAATAGTCTCATATATTTCTATGATTAAAACGATCGGAAACTTTAGGAAATACGCATATTTCTTTCAGCTCAAGGTGAATCAATAGAGGAGATTTACCGTCACTTCGAGTTTTCGATGTTGGACAGCGCCAAATTTCCTAGCGACATTTGTTACAGGCTCTTGAACTAAATCTTGCATGAGATATCGCGTGACAACATATTGAACCTTTAAAATTTCGGAAAGCGAAAAGATTCAAGTAAAAAAAGGGGAAACATATGAATTTGATTGTGTTTCTTTCGAGAATTTAGGGCAGTAGACAAAATTTAACTGCAGGCGACATTTCGCTTATTTCGGTGCTACGGTGATTTGACTTTTAAGAACATCAACACAGAAGGCATTTCGACTGTTTTATGAATAAATTGAAAGAGTCGATAAGACTTTATGAAAGGAGCGTTTCACAGGCGTAGAATTCTGGTGCGCTGAGCAGTTCCTTCATCTAAATTAATGTATATCATACATGCGTTTGCCGGGTTATTCTCCCAATAATGTTACATTTCATCCCTAGCTGAAATTTCACTGGTGACTTAAATTGCAATAATTTCTGGTCAAAATTAACTCTGCAAAAGAGCGAAAATGGGGAAAAAGCTAATCTTTAAGATATGAATCCCACCTCCTGTCACAGCCAGTTCGCTCACATTGAATAAAAGTGAACGAAATTAAGCTGCTTGCCGCCTTCACGGTATAGTTAATATGAAAGCCCTGCTGGCTAATACAATTTATATCATCGGATGCTAAAAGTGGAAATTAAAGATAAAAACCAAAGTTATCTGCGGCTAAAACACAGAGTATAATTTTGCTCTATTTATACGATTTGCAGCCTTCCTTTCCGAACGAAACGCTTCTGCTTGCTGACGAAATTTTTTCAAATAAGTCGCTGCTTGCGGTCGTCAAAAATGAGTTTGTGCGTTCTGAAAAATACTCTGTTCTGCATAATAATAGCCGTACCTGTTCTCAAATACAGCAAAAGGAGAACTCCTTGAAGCTGTAAGAGAAGTAGAGAATAAAAAATCGTAAAAACAAAGCTAAATAAAAGGATATATTTCAGAAGTGAAATATCGAGCGTTGATGTAATTGAGCGATTTAGCGTTACCTTTAAGAGCGCTTGGCAAAACGGCCTAACTCTCTCCTTTGTAACCATCTCCTCGCTTCTCAGCCTGCAGCTAGACGACTTGTAAATTTATATAAAAGCCTTCCTCTGTGAAAATGACAATATTTTTCCCAAAAGTGGGTGAGTACTTAAATTTAAGCCTGCGATCCTGCAAGCCGGGTCGTCACAAATAGGACAAAATGAGCCTCGGTTGATGGGACAAACAAATTATGGCCAGCTGCTTGTGAAGAGGAAAGTAAAACAATCCAGCGAATATTTTTTAATTATTCATTAATCTCAGTCATCGGAAGACGACTGTCAGTGAATGGCACTCAGCTCTTTCTATGGCAAATCATGCTCCTAAAAGAAAAGTCATTCTCAGAGTCAACATTTATGCCAGCTTCATGGTTTATTAATTAAATTTGGATAAATTTCCATACTTAGAAAAACTGGAGCTGCTAATCTTTTATTTTCTTATTTCGTTTAGGAAAATTTAAAAATAGAATACAGGATTTATAACAAGTGGCAAAGTTTGAACGAGGGACTTCAATCAAAGATACGAATTAAACATTTATTGTACTTCGCAATGATACAAAAGAGGAAAAGAATCCTCGTTCAATTATTATCCCGGAGCCTTGTAGCGCAACTGAACGGAGGTTATTACGGTTTGATTTTTGCCAATCAAAAGTAAACTTACTGACCAGGGAAAGTTAACTGACTGACAGCATGCAAACAAATAGCATTTTCTGTCCCAACTTGTGAGTGGCGCACGGGTGATAGGGTTAATGAAAAGTTGATCTTAGCTGTGAAAACTGAGCAACTCTCGACGTGAAACGCAGCTGTGCAAAGGAAGAACCGGGAAAGAAATATAATCTCTCTCAAAGAACAGAGTAAAAACTGTAACGACAACATGATTTGTGGAAAATTGAACACCAATTTACTTCTGTACAATCGGAGTAGATTATTTCACTCTACAAGAACTGTCTTCTTCTAACATTGTATTAAAATTTTGTGGGAATCTATAGTAGTAAATACCGAGTTCGTTTCACGACGGTGAACAAGGATGTTTTTGCATATAATGCGTGTAATATCCACCGCTATACATTGCAGTTATGTACACGATTACGTGCAGGTCAAGCTGGAAAAGCAAGAAAGAAGTTATGGCTTATAACTGATATGTAGGATCAATTCCTTTAAGGAGATACACGCTAGAAATCTGATGGACTAAAATATTTGCTCAAGAGCACAACTTATCAGTCTCAAGGGTAGGGTCACCGGGGTTTTATTCATATTCAATTTACTAACTGTTACGGACTTGTTTGCCATGCTCTTTTTTCGTTGTTGTTCCAGATGGTCGAAAGAGTCGTCGTAACTGTATCGTGTAAGAATAAAACACATTTCATTTGTTGGACCTCGGTTCCCAGTAAAATCGAAAATATGGCGCATGAATACAAAAGCTCCGACCGAGTAAAACACGGGAATACAAAAATAAACAAGTCAAAATACTGTAAGTTTTTATTAATTTAGATGCTTACTAACCGAATATCAAACTTGAAAATCAGTTGCAGAATCTATATTTTGTTTCGTTTTGTTTTGTTTTGTTTTTTGAAGTGCATGTTACAGATATCTGCGTAGCTTACAGGCGAAAGCTTCAACGTTTGGAATAAGAAGCTCCACTCTGACTTGCCTTTGACTGGAATCGTGCCTTAAAAATCAATGTTGATGGTAGATTCATAAGCTTGATTATAAATAAAAATAAATCAGCAACAGTACATTACGACATGTGTCCACCGATTTCTGCCCATTAATAGGACTTTTCGTTTTAGTAGCTAACGATCCTCTCAGCACCTAATCATTTTAGGAGAAAGCAAACCTCGAAATCAGTAAACGACTTAGCAGGTTTACTTCTTGCATTAGCGTAGTTTGGTAGTTTGGTAGTTTGGTAGCTTGGTAGTTTGGTAGTTTTGGTAGCTTGGTAGTTTTGGTAGCTTGGTAGTTTTGGTAGCTTGGTAGTTTTGGTAGCTTGGTATCCCTGTTCCCATTTTCGACCAGGCGTTCCTACAACTAGAACTCATTCCTCCTCCATCATAAGATTGTACCGGCTTCCGTTACATCTGCTGAGTGTCGTTGAGTGATGTAGATCAGTTGTGGCATAAGTGACCTTTTGATAATTCTGGCAAGCTCAATCGAAATCGCCAGTTTGTCATCAGCCGTGATCATAATTCTTCTTTGTGCTCTCTTGTTTTAACTCAAGGAAGGACTTTGTCAAAATGGCAGCGGCTGCGTCGGCAACTAGTGTTTCAGCACGTCTCACTCGAGTCTTCAATGAAGAATTGTCTTGTCCTGTTTGTCTGGAAGAACTCAAAGAACCAAAATGTCTTCCTAGCTGTGCTCATAATGTCTGCAAAGCTTGCCTGGAGAACATGGCTCGTATGAATCCTGAAATTATCCGTTGCCCGACATGTAGGAGAGTTTCACAAGTTCCTCCCGGAGGTGTAAATGATCTTCCAACAAACAATGTCCTACTAAAATTCTTGGAGATAACTCCAGGCAGACAACAACGATTGGAAATTCAGAGATCCGTGGACAATAGCAAGCCCGTAATCAGCGAAATTCAGACAAGGATAACAATTCTAGACCAAGCTTTAGATATCTTAGAAACTGATTGGAAGAAAGCCAAAGAAGATATTCATTTAACCGCCAACATTGTGGTAGAGATGGTTCGAAACCAGGAGAGCAGTCTTTGCGAGGATATTGAAGATTTTTACGGGAAGAAGCACAAGATGCTACAGAATCAGAGACAGAACTTGAGCAGTTTACTAGCAAGTTCTTCCGCTTGTCTTGAGACAGCTGAAGGAATTCTTCTGAAAGGAGATGTTGACGAATTGACTGAGATGGCAGATGTTCTCACCCAACAACTGAAAGAAGTAAGCCAGATGAATTTTGAAGATGCTGGAGAGCTTAAACAGAAATGTAAGGAGCAACTAGAGTTTCACCCAAACCACGAGTTACAAATCAACCTCGAAAAACAATGCATTGGTGTGGTGCGGAGAAAAATGAGTGATAAAATTCCTACCAGCCCCTTAGGTGTCTCTGACATCAGCTCTATCGGTAAGGTCATTAAGAAAATTGGACGGAAGGGTTCCAGGAGGGGTAAGTTCAAAAATCCTGGGGGCATTGCTTCAAATGCACATGGAGAACTGGCTGTGGCTGATTATTTTAACAACAGAGTGGAAGTATTTGATGAAACAGGAAAGTTCTTGTTCACATTTGGCAAAAAAGGGGATGGCGAGGGTCAATTTTTGGGTCCAACTGGGATAGCATACACCAGAAGTAACAAAATCCTTGTTATGGACAGCAGGAATTTTAGAGTACAAGTGTTTGACAAAAGTGGCCATTTCCTTGCAACTTTTGGCAAGAAAGGCTTCAATCAGGGAGAATTTGGATGGGCAGAGGGTATTGCAGTTGATGAAAATGACAATGTGATTGTCACAGATACAGAGAACAATCGTGTTCAGATATTTTTGCTGGATGGAACATTTGTTCATCAGTTTGGTGGGCATGGCCCTGAAGGCTTTGACACGCCGTTGGGCACTGTCTACCACAAGGAAGAGTTCTACACATCGGATAAAGGTAACAACTGTGTAAAAGTATTTGATCGCAATGGTGTTTATGTTCGACAGTTTGGAAGGGTTGGACCTGGAACTGGTGAATTTAGGTGCCCAAGAGGAATTGCAGTGGATAGAGCAAATGATTGCATTCTGGTCTGTGACAGTGAAAACAACTGTGTCCATGTATTTAAACTGGATGGTACCTATGTTGTAAATTTTGAAACAAAGAAGACACCTGTCGGAATTGATCTACTGAAAGGAAAGAAGTTAGCTGTATCATCATATTATGGCCACTGTGTCCAGATTCTGTCATACAGATGATGGTGAATTATTTCTTACACTGGACTGTGAGGTGTGCCTCTTTGTGAGCTTAGTCGCTTGAGGGAACCAAAAAACACAATACATGTAAACCCACAAGAAAAGCACTAATGTGTTACTCTTGCCCCAACTTTTCATGCAGCACCCTCATCTCTTTCTTCTTGCTCAACAGACTAAGCTTGGAGAGAGGTGATCCTTATAGGCTAATAATCTTTGTACAGGCCTCTTCATTTGAGCCCAGCAACAAGGTTGTTCTAATTAGCTAGGGAATTTCTAGCTTGGTAAAAGAGATACTGTTATAAAAATTAAGATCTTGTCAGCTGGGCTACATGTAGCTTGCCTTTCCTAAGATCCCATCACAACTTCTAGAAAGGAAAGACTTGGGAGGCAAATTCTCTGATCTGTGTTTGCCTGGTTAATTAAGATTATTTGAAGGGACCCAAAGAAAAACTCTGCAAAAGTAATCAAAGAAAAAAAATTTGTCCTACTGTATTTTGCCTGTTTGAAGGATCAGTTATTTAAGGATCTGTTTATTTTTATTTTTATTTATGTCACTTCAAAAGAACTGTAAGAACTGAAGGATCAGTTATTTTTATTTGTGTCACTTTACAAGAACTGTATAAATGACAGCACTAAACAGCCAAAAGTGAGAAAAATGTTAAATCCCTACTTTCCTATTTTTAATTAATAACTAGTGTATAGAGACAAAGACAGTTTTTCTCTTTAAACTCAGTCTGATACTTGCATGACTGGCATTTTGTTTATGCATGGATAAATTTGTTTTGTATATTTATCTTTGAAGTAGCAGTAGATTATTTGGTGAAAAATAAGTCTTAGAGACATTTCTGTGAATGGGTGAATGTGAGGTTAATGAAAGAAAAATATGCTGTTTAGTTGGGTTGGATCATCATCTCTGTAGTTTGCATGTAAATTTTAAAGGTGCAGTAATAAGATACATTCTGCACCAAAAAGCTTGAAATGGATATAATTTAAATGTATTCATATCAGGATATTCTGTAGTTTTTAAACAGGGTTTTTCCAAATTTTAGGTTTTAGCTTTTTTTTTGTTTTGGTGTAAGAGACAGTAATCTGCAATGCTATAATAGCAAAGGAAATTATCTAGTTTGCCAATATGGCATTCTTTTGCTGCTCAAGCCAAAAAAATATATCCAGTAAAAATATAATGGTAAATAATTGTAGGCAAAAAAATCACAAATTCAGGGATAGTTATTAAAATTCTTTTATTTTGATTTAGAAACTTGGTATTGTGTTACATTTTAGGAGGACAAACAAACTATGCTTTAAATACTTAATAATTATGTTGTTTCAATAAAATACCTTAAAAAAGAATATCTACAGAAAAAAATGTATTTGATGTTTACAATAACTCTATGAACCAGTGCAGCAGATTGTTAACTTTGTATTATCATTTCCCAACAAAACAAAATATATACATATACCTTATCTCAATTTTATCTTTCTATGAATGGAGACCAATCTTTGATTCTGTATATCCATAGTCAACAAAATTGTGCAATTTCACATCGAGTGTTTACTTTTGAAATTAGTCAAAGATGGCCTAGTTAGTCCCATTCTTTAATTCCAAGGGGCCCAATTTCTAGAAAGGGTGACCCAAAAAGTGTTTCATCATTCTTGTGGAGTATACTCAGTGATACAACAAGGAAAATAAAGAGAACTGAGACAGTAAGAGACTACTGTATACAGCAGCTCTCATATCAATTTTGTTGTCAATTATATTTGGAAAACATGATTTAAAAAATACAGTATTAAAATAGTACTTATCCAAGTGCAAATTTTTCTGCGCCCCACTTGAAGTTATGTCATAAATTTTATGCTGCATTTCTTTTCAAATTGCAAAAATCCTGAAAAGTCATGCTCTAAAATAAACCCTGCCTCCGAAATCTAAGAAATATAGCTAAATTCACATCACCAAATAGAATGGATTCTCTCATTTCCTTAGAAATATGTTACAAATTCAACCCAAAACATATCAAAACTTCTCTAAAAATTATATTTTCAATTTGTTTAAAAGGAAAGTATGTAAAAACAAAAGAATATTAGGCTTCAGTTTCTAATTTTACTTTCACATCTAGATCTTTGAGACAAATACTCCGACAGTTGTTACAGCATAACAGACATATATTTACAGCATTACAGACATATTTTACAATTTAGTTTGCTCAAACAGAAGGTCTCTTGAATTACAGTAGAAGTGATTTCCTTACAGACTACGATTTTTGAAATGAGTTCATATCTGTAAAGTAGTTAGTGCCATTCCATACCTAGTATTTTGCATTGAAGGTGCATCCATCCATTTCCCAGCCCTTGTGTCAAAACACTCAACTGTATTCAAATTTCTCATTCCATTAAATCCCCCAGCAATATACAGATTATTTCCCAATACACTTGCACCTGCACTACTTCTGGGTAATTTCATGGCTGGAATATTGTACCATCTCCCTTCTCGTGGATCAAACCTTTCAGCTGTATTTAACCATGACTGGTTGTAACCTCCAATCACATACACCACACCTGAAAAAAACATCATTAGAATTGTCATTACTGCTTGTGAACAACTCTGGATCCATTTACATGTTCAGGGAAATAAATGTTAATCTACAATACAGATACAGTGTACTAAATAGAATCATATGCAAGCAAGGTATATTTAGAGTGGGTAGGTAAGCATATATACAAGGTGAAGTCAGAGGAGTGGGTAAGGGGTTTTGTTTATTGGCCCATGCCTAAATATGCTGTGAGAGGTTGTCCTCCTCTAGGTTTAGGATTTTGTTGGTTGATGTGAGATTGCACTCTTGCTTTCATATTTTGCCCCTTTTTTCTAAGTTTCAGGATAAAAAAATAAATGTGGCAAATAGTAAATTAAAAACAAAATTGAAAGGCATTATCAACCTTCTTGCCATTAGATAATTTTTCATACTGGTAATAGGAACAAGTGGAGTCCAATTCAGACTGTAATCATACAAGTGATTAACAAAATGGGACAACTGCAAAGCGGGAGTCCAATTTGTCAATCACAAATATGATTACAGACAGAATTGGACAACAAGAAGTCCTGTTACCAATTAATCAAAACCGTTACAATTTCCAAAAACAACAAATACATTTAGGTCAAATATCTTTGGTAAAGACAATATCTTTAAGTAAAAAAATTCTCCATTCTGGAAATTCC
Organism: Pocillopora damicornis; assembly: GCF_964200805.1. Classification (NCBI taxonomy): domain Eukaryota; kingdom Metazoa; phylum Cnidaria; class Anthozoa; order Scleractinia; family Pocilloporidae; genus Pocillopora; species Pocillopora damicornis. The sequence continues at coordinate 15,336,749 of NC_142672.1, forward strand.
TCAATTTTTTAGGATAAATGGTTGTTGGTATGGTTATTGTGATTAATTCTGTGACTGGTGGATTTGGTTGAGTGGACTTAGAAAGATTGGCCACTTCAACTGTCCAATTATAGGTGTCCGATTACAGCCAACTGTCCAATTACAGCTCTACAGAATGATTTAGTGAAAAATAAAGCAGCTAATGTACCAATCACGTTTGAGGATTTGTAATGATTTTGATGAAACGAGAAATCATAGAAGACATCATTGAAATACATCTACTTATTACACCATACCTTCCTTCTGGACTGCACCAAAATAAGCTCTTGGTTGTGACATGATTGTTACAGACAGCCATTCTCCACTCTGAGAGTCCAATTTCTCAACTGACATTAACCAATCATTTGAGAGATTTCCACACTCTCCACCAAATCCTCCAATGGCATACACTGTTTTTCCTATTGCCACAGCACCAAGATAACTCCTTCTTGATCTCATTGATGAAACTAATGTCCAGTTGTCAATCAGAGGGTCATACATCTCAACAGATGACAGATACCCTGATGTTCTGTTATAACCTCCTAGAATGACAGGGTGGGCATCTAGAAGGACAGCACTAGCTCCCATTCGTTCCATGTGTAGTGGTGATAAGTGACACCACTTATTTCCTGGCCATTCATAATGTTCTACTGAATCTAATATATTCCAGGAAGAATGGCCACCAACTACATAGGTATGGTGTCCACTTGATGTCACGCCCATGAAAGTGCGCCCATCATTAATGTTCGCCAATGGCATGGGATCACCACACCTCCCTGAGATTTCCCATGTCCAGCTGTTGCACTTGGGATTGAAGCATTGACAGCTGTCTAACGTCATGCCGTCTGATTCTCCTCCAATCGCCAGCATGACTTCATGGCCAGTTCGCAATGAACGGTGTGAAATTCCTGGAAATTCATAAACATCTTGTAAATTTGAAGACTGCACAGTCTCTAGTGCTTTTAAAATAAGCTTCCGGCATTCACAACTGGCTTCCACAATAGAATCTCTTAGGATTCGCCTTAGAAAGTCAGGCGAAATATTCATCAAACAGCATTGATTAATGAGTGAGGAGGCGAATGTTCGGCGCTTTACTGGAGAGAAGTTAAGCCATTTCAAAACGCCGCTGAACACTTCGTCTTCGCTTGACGCATTAAGAAACCTGCTATCTAACAAACACTTTAAGGATTCAAAGGGCTGTTTCAGGAACTCGTCGTGTTTTGCCACGTCTCCAAAGTGATCAACAACAAATTGATGAGCTGTCGCAAAAAGTTCGTGACAAGAGAGAGTTTCTGCAAGTGATCGAATACCCAAGCAGTTGTAGATATTTAAGGCACTGAGAAGAAATTCACAGCAAGCTTTTCTAACCTTCTCAAACTGGAGAACAGCTGACGCATATAAAAGTGAATGCACGTTACTTTTTTCTATTTTTAACACACCAGTGTAAATAAACTCTACCAGCATTTCGATCGCCGATGCGTCGATCTCGTAGAGCGCAACACGATGCTGTTTGCTCTCCCAGAGATTTCCAAGAAACATGGCTTTAAAATACGGACTGGAGGCCGCCAGGATCACCCGATGAGCGGGAATTTCTCTATTTTCCACGCATAATAGGACATCACAGAGAAGCCCGTTGTCACGAAATTCAGCCAAGCACTGGAAAGCTTCGTCTAAACTATCACGGTTGTGGTAAACAAACGGTTTCGAAGTGATTTTCTCCATGGTTGAATGTATAGATCGCTGAAGAAGTAGAGTACTTAGCCAGAGTCGTGAGGTTATGAGGATATGTTCGCTTCACAATTCACCGTCCCGACTTTGTTGTTGTATTCAAGGTTTCTCTTAGACATACAAACCGGCTCATACAGATTTAGCGCGAAACCCAAACAGGTGATACACGTCGAAATGCAATTATTTCGTGGCGAGTTAGGAAATTCCAATTTAAGCCAAAATTTGGCGCCGGCCATAATCATGAAAGCTAAATTCTAAACGATGTTCAAAGGTGATTCCTTGGCAAGAGTAACTATGCTCACTAACTATTGGCTCTCAAGTTACACGTATCACAAAGCATACTTTGAACTGGTGGCTCTTTGTTTGTTTGCATTATTCATAGCTCCAGAGTTCAACAGGAAAACAGTATGATAGCTCGTGGTATTACAAAATTCTACGAAAATACAAAGGACAGTGCTACTGACGCTACTGGGAGTCTCCTTTACCGTAGTTGTTCTCGTCACGCAATTCGTTCTCTCCCCAATCGACTAGTGTGGAAAGGGCGCATTGCGTGACGAGATTAAACAACGGTTGGCTACTGGAGGTGACTAAATTTCCACTCTTACTGAGATAGACTGCGTACTGCCGCGCCAATTGTCTCAATCAGGGACTATAAAATTTCAGACGGCCGACTAGTTTCGCACCCTCTGCGTCTTTGTTTTCGAAAGGCTTCGAAATAGCGTAAGTATAGCTGTACCCTCCCCCGCCAGGGAGAAACTCCTTGGCGGGGAAGGGGTGCAGCTACACGTGCGGCTAGCATAGTTACTCTCGTGCATGCAAAGGCGACAGACACTGCACTGCAGACAGTTCGAATCCGTTTGATTGAATTTATTGAGAATTATTCTCTTTACATTTATCGGAGCTTCGTTCGTTACCACCGTAGTTTTCTTTAGATCTTCAACGTTTATCTCAAATTACAAAGGTATTCTACCTAGGAGCACAGTCAACGCATCGCTACTTATTATGTAACGTCACAAAAATGTTAGACTTCGTTTTCCTCAACGATTCAGTGAAATGCTGTGCTAGTTTTATCACATGTTCAGTTTTTCCTGTCAGCGCTGTTACAAGAATTTACCCTGATCAGGAGCCCCAGCCCTGATGATGTCAAAAACGTTTAGTTTGAATCTTTTAAAATATATTTTTTCCTAACAAATAGCTCAAAAACTTCTATCTCGCACAGGTCCTCAGTTCAAAATCAACAGTCCACGATCCACAGCCCACATTCGGACCACATTCCGGACTTCTTTCCAGAGATCAGTCCTCGTCAACCATTAATGTAAGCAGGAAAAGTTGTCTAAACCATAACATTGCACAAGGCTATGCCAACCCCCTTAAGACGACACTAGTATATCTTTCCTACATGTCTTGTGCTAGCTGATAGATCGCAATCTTTCATAATCTATAGAGCTGTATTCAATACTCTTTTAATCCAAATCTAATGGATTTCTCTTCCCATCGTTCCTTTGGTGCTCCGAAAGTCGTCTTCCCATGGTTCACTGTGAGGGTTCTTCTACTCTCAAGGTCAGTCCTTCCCAGTCTACGCTCACGTCATAGAAAGCGACAGTCTCGTCGGAAGGCTGAAAGACGTTTACCACAAAATAATCATTAAACTAACGACCCAAATTAAAAGGAAAAAATGTAACCAGACTTATGTGACAGAAACTTGAAAATTGCAAGAGATGACAATGGTTTTGATCTCCTTTACAATACGCTTTCTCCCGTCTAGAGTCCAATCGGAAATTGGAAAAGGACATAAGTAAATTTAACTTGTGCGATAGAGGCACAGAAACAAGATCCAACCTTCATTTTCTTGATGACAGCTTTGACTTTATCCACCATGTTCGGTTCCTTGGTGAGAACAAAAATAAATCCACCCCCTCCTGCTCCGGACATTGCTTGCCCTGAAAGGGAAGAACAACAGTTTAGGCAAATAACTGAACAATTCGGTCTGTAATCATACGAGTGATAACAAGATCGGACGACCACACGGCGGGACTCCGATTTGTTTATTACGAGTATGATTGCAAACCTAATTGGACGAAACGAAGTCTTATTACCAATTAATCATAAAATTACAATTTCCGAGAAAAGAAGAATAGCCAAGTTATGAAAGAAAAGGGAAAATTTGCATTAAAAGACTGACAAAGTTTGTGATTGGTCGATATCAACTACAACTTTGAATGTGATTTGCTTATTGAACTATCCGATAACAAACTGTCCGATAACAAATTGGCGAGTGAATTAGTGGAAAATAAGAGTTTTTTAAAACCAATCACAATCGAGAAAATTGTAATTTTTATGATAATGAAGATTAAAATCACAGTGAAATTTCAACATACCATAGCTCAAGGGTTCGACTGCTTCTAGTAAGTCCTTGATTGCCTTTGGTTCAGAACCTACGCAGTAATCAATACAACTAAGCCATTAAAACAAAGACTGGATGAGTACAGGTATTCCGACAAGTTTGAATGTTTAGCCACGCAATGATTTAACACTGATCTATAATTTTCTCTACAACATGATTATTTAGAGACATGAAAAAGCTATAAGAGGTAAGAAATATTGCATCTTCACAGGCCCACACTGTAAATGTACCTTCTAAATAACGTCACAACCATGCAGCTGAGCAGGACAAATACAAACACATAGCCGGAGAGGTTTGTAGAAAAACTTTTTCAAAACTATCCAGCCATTACTCGGACTCACCAGGTGCCATAAGTGCTTTTTGGTGTCGATAACATGTCCAGCAGGCGCCAAACTTCTCGATGTTCCCTTCGAGGAAATTTACAAAAAATTAACAGTGAAAGAGCATAATAAGGCCATAGCAAGGGATCTACAACTAGTTATCACAGCTATTCTTGACTTTGGGAGATGGCGTAGTCTGACCTGTAGCAAAATTACTTCAGAAGCAAGGGGGATGAAAGAAACCTACCTTCCCTCAACGCTTTTGCAGCCTCCTCCGCGTTGTTCATCAAGTTTCTGGCGTTGTTTGTAATCTGTGAAAATCTTGCGTACCAGTTCCTGACGACATTCTTTCAAGGGAAAAATGTTAGTTAAAAAAAAAAAGAAAAAAATTGAGAGTTCTTAAATATTGGAGTGCTTCAATTTGCTCTCTGATTGGCATAGAAAATGTGCACTCCTCCCAACCAATCAAATTCAAAACTACAACCAGTCGCGACCGGCCATTTGCGTTTTCCCGCGCTTCAGTTTGCTTTTTTTTTTAACTGTGAATTCTCATCAGCTCCTCATGATAGTTGCCTTTCCTCTGATTGGCCGTTACCTCTTCCTTACCTGTAACAAGTTCTTGGCGAGCCGTGTCCTCCCTGAGTAAAAACAAACCAATCTTTTTGTGATTTCATCGACGGTCTTCCCACTAAGCTCCACTTTTTCCGTTTCTACTTTTAAAGGTAGGGAAGCCTGAGACCGAGCGATTTTGAAACCTGGTATTAATCCCCCTACATTGTCTTGCCAGCCGCCGCCCGTAGTTAACATCTGTTCCACGATCATCACGGCGTGAATCAGTGAATCCATGCTGGCTGTGCGGTCAGTTACGCGTAAAAGTGCAGCCAGGATAACTCCTGCCAAAATACTACTTGTGCCCAGGCCACTTCCTTGAGGAGCGGTCGACCAGGTGTGAAGCTCAAAGCCGGCTTGATATTTTCTGTTCAACTGTTCGGATAATTTTTCGCTCGAGGGAAGAGTTACGATATCGAGTAAACAAAAACAAGCTTTCAAGAGGGCGCCTAAGGACAAAAAAACAAAGAAAGGAAACAAACAAATTCATATTGTTAGAAAGCTATGAATAAAAAGATCCAAAACAAAATAATTGACAAAGCTTGAAAAAAAAAAACATTTCTGTTCGCACTAAATAAGTACATTACTCAAGGTCCAACTCGTTTAGGGGTGAAATACTGGTGGGTCTAAGAAGCCGAACTTTGTGCAGTTAAACGGTCCATTTCCAAAAAACGAAAACCAACGGTCGTTTCGTTCGCCTCTTATTTCAGTTTGGATATCTGAAAATCCAGCGTTTACTAGTCGACCTCAAAGACAACGTGCCACAATTCAATCACGTGTATCGGGAGCCTCTAGTTCAGGAGACTGGGTAATCATGGCCTCACCCAGTGTATTTAAGTGAATCAACTCATGTGATATTATTAAAAAAAAAAAAGGCATAAGGAAATTTTTCTCAGTAGCCCTGAAATGACATCTAATACTTTACACTTACATTTTTAAACATCGAGATTGGGACTTGTTCCAGCAGTTGTCCTAACTTTACTTTTCTTTTGATGATGGTCTCAAGATTTATACTCCTGAAATATTACGTGCATACCCTAGCACGATTTTTTTATCACCTTTTACTGAGCAGATGACATCATACCTGGGGCATTTGGCTGGGTGTAGTTTTCTAAATGCATTAATTCACTGCAAACGACTCGAACACTGTGTTCTCCTGAATGGATCACCAGAACAATTTCAAGCCTAAAGATTGAAATAAATAAATTGAATCGCGCTGATCGAAACAATTTATTGTTGTAATTGTCAAATTAAACTCTGCATTTTCACATCTTGACAAAAAGAATGGATCCAAAACAATTCCCTTCAAACAAGCAAAAGCATTTACATTGTCAAAAATTCAAGCTTGGATGCGAAGGAAAAGTATGCACAGGGAAGGGGACAAATTGACAGCTAAAAAGTTATGACATTGCCTCCACTATCTATACTGTACTATACTATACTGAAATTGTACAGTATACAGACAGAAGACAGGATTAACAACAAGCAAATTTGCTTCGGAGACCCAAAGATAAATGCATTTGGATTGTTTTACTGACTCACTTGCTTATCTTCCGCACTTTAGCCTTTGTGACTTTCTGAAAAAAAAAAAAAAAAACAATTACCCATTAAACTAAAGTAAAACCGCAGAAGCCTCATATTTAAACGCGTTGGGTTGGTTCGAGTCTCGTCCGGTTCATTGTGCTTTGTCCTTATATAACAGACTTCTCTCAAAGAACCCATCTCTCCACCTGGGAGAATACCTGGGCACCAACGAACTTCTACGAAAGCCGAAAGATACACTAGGGAAAGGGAAGAGGGGATGGGGGAGGGTTCCTGCGAAGGAGTAGTTACAATTCTCTGTCAACACGCGGGATTGTTTCCAAATTATTAGCTACCAACATTTACATTCCCATTGAGCCCCTTCACTTAACCTATCGAATGACGAGGGACTTAAAATACTATATTAAAAACTATACAGCGGTAAAAGAAAACCCAACCTGTCCATTTAGTTTAACTGCAACATTCAGCACCGCTCCTCCCTGTTCGTAGGTAATTGGAGGCGTATCACTCCATCCTCCTGAGAGGTCTATTCGCGCTATTAAAAGAAATGTCTCGCAGTCAGTAAAGAACTGCCACTTCGGGCTGCCGATCATTTTTCAACCAATTAGCACGCGAGAAGGCCCTCATTACCAGCGCTGCAGAATGCGCGTTTCTCCGCTGGCGGGAAGATTTGAGACGAGTCGGGGAGAGGTTTTCGGGATCTGACATGATAACATTAGCAGTGCCAGACCCCTTACAGACCTCTCTTCGACTTACGTTGTTCAAGGCCTCATACTTTTCCGTGTGCGAAGACACGCTCGTGCCCAAGCGCCTGCTCACAGACTACCAACCAATAAAAGAACAGGTCTGAGTCGACGTTACATTAAAAAGAACACCGTTTTTCTAAGCGGCCATCGCCCAAAATAGTCAAAATACAAAGGCCTTTGAGAACAATAGGTTTCAATTTGAGAGCAACCTATGCGTAGGTTTTCAAAATAGCACTGACGGTTACTGCTTAGAGCCATGGTTCTTTTCAAGATCCGCCCCTGCATTTTAACACCATGATTACTGCAAATACTACCCGGTTCAGACCCTTCACCCTTCATCTCATGATGCATGGCAAAATGAACATATGGCTTAAAACCAGTCTCCCGTGATTAGTGATTAGAATTTCGTTTGGGAAAGCACGTCTTTCCTTGAGATTTTAAACGTAGTCAACAGATGGTTACGGGCACGAAGTGGGGACCAAAGAGGGACGAAGAAAGGAAAACGTGCATCCAGGAGAAAGCATAACAAACAGCTGACGACGGGAATACCTAAATGAAAGTTTCGCATACCTGGTGCCTCTGCAATAACCCAAAGTCCCTTAGGAACAGGTTCGCAGCATTCTGTCTGGAAAAACTGACACAAAAAGGAAAAAAAATGAAAAAAGTTAGATTTCGTACATAAATTATAATAGAGTTTCGGGGCATTTTAACTACTTTCTTCTATTAATAAGGGGTTGAGTAACACACCTGTCTGGCCGTGAGAACTGCTCTTCTTCTCAACACTTGCTCGGCTCCCTCGTAATGCCGCGCCGCTCGTATCAGCAAATGAGGTCTGATCCAAATAAAGTGGTCAGGACAGATAATTTGCAAAATCAACGCTTTCGTAATTGCTAATCAAAGCGGCATGCAAGATTCCTATGACATAGGGGCCTTATAACAGCCTAACTCGCCAATGAGTTCTCTGTAGCTCATTGGTAGAGCATCGAACACAAAGTGGGAAAATCGAGGGTTGGAGTGCTCATTAAAACTAGGTAGGAGATTTGCTGTTATTTCAGTTTTTGTTCTTTGTCTTGTTTTTGTTTTAAGGTCTGTTTTTTAACTTGTTTGTTTCTTATCTCATTTGACGAACCAACTCAAATTTGCCATCTTGCATAAACATCTCCACTTTACAATACAGGATATATCCTTCATATTATTAGGTTGTAAATTTACCTGTCAAGCCATTTTGATCGTTCTCGGGCAAGAGCTTTTATTCCTAATGAGATTTCTCCTTTCTGTACGTGAAAAAAAGAGATACGTTTCCGATAATGCTGAAACATCGCCAAAAAATATCAAACCTTTTCGTTGACGCTGACTCAGTAAAAATAACAAAAAATACACAGCGTAAGTTAATTTAGTCACATGACGATCTTCATAGTATATAGTTAAGCCTTCATTGCTTAATTTACGGTACAGTTTCAACACAGCGTTGGCCTGGCAGAGGATATTATTCATTACACATACATCAAGCAGTTCAAAGGCGTGCATCCAGGATTCATTGCGGGCCGGTCCACTTCTCAGCCCAGCCCTCTCTCCTGCCATTGCACCCAAGACGTCAGCAATACAGGCCAGAGTTCGTGCAGCCACGCCAGGGGAAGAGGTGCTGGACGCAACTGGGGAATAGAAACAATAAAATAACTGAAGTCAGTAATCGTTCTGTGGGAAAACTAGGCGACACGAACGAGTTAACAGGAAGTATCTTTACTTTGAAATCCTTTTCCAGAAAAATTATGTTAACAGAGTCAGTTGGAGGACTACACAAGTTTCGAAAACGCAGAAGTTTGATCAGTCATCTTGGAGTTTTCTATTTTCATTCACCAAAAAACAGCGACAACAGATCGCTCCAAGCTGGGAGTATGTGAACAGTTTTAAAATTAGAAAAAGTTTTCAGAACACATATCACAATGTTTCATCACTGTCAGTATAGAACATTACTTTTATAAACTGGAGGAAGGATCACATGCATCTTTGGACACTTCAAGCTGCACTTGGCCATAAGCTGAAGATTAAGTTATGTGTACCTTCATCCAGAACTTCCAATATCTGCATTGCAAATCCTTCTTTCCCACAACTTTTGAAGAATGGCACCAGACAGTTACTCTCACAATTCTTCAACGTTTCCTCCACCTCAGTTTTTCCAATTTCAAACCAGAGTTTTTTTCTCCAAGCAAACTCTGCACTCATATCGACGGCATTTAAAATGTCCTTTAACGATAACCGCAGCGACGAACGCCACCTGATATACAAACAAATACCAAGACCAGTATTGAGAAGAGAAAGTGTTTTATAGTTCTGTAACCTTTCACAAGAATGCATCATATTCAAGGAAATTGCGATACATCTGAAGCTATTCCTCATATCAGAAATCAGTGAAGAGAAACCACTCTTATCGCCAGCCGATCCCACATAACTTAAAATCTTCCAACCAAAAGATAATTGCAGTTAGATTCGCACCTAAACAGGGGTGTCAATAACCTTTTTCCATAGGCGGCTGTAGAGTATGCTCGCAGGCTAAACAAAGTGCGGAAAGTAGTGATAAACCACCGGTAACCGGCTGTTATTGAAGCCTCTGGCTAAAGTAGATGTGATATAAGGTCTAACTCTTTTAGGCCTCTTAAGCCTTACTTGTGATGCACCCCCCTCCCCCCAAAAAGGCATCTGGTAACCATCTCTTTCATTTTTCAAAACCTCTCACCTCTAGATGTTACCTTACTTAAAAATCTAAAGATGCACCGCGAGTCAACAACCCACCTGTTCAGTACTTGTCGATCAGGAATGTCTGAAACTCCAGTGCTCGCCAGCCAAAGCATGTCATCTTTACCAGCATCTTCCAGCAGAACGTCAAACGGGCGAACGACTGGAAACAGCTTGGCATTGTAGAGACTTCTCTGCTCTTCTGGCTGAAGAATTAAGAGGAGCATATTCACTTTTGTATAAGTTTACGAAGCGCCTTTCGAAAAGATACATGTATTCCTATTTCGGAATTCTAGCCCTTATCTAATGACTATTCATGGAATTACGGGGAAGATACTCACAGACAGAGCAAGTGATATACGTCTAAAAACTTGTTTTCATTGCTTCCTTTATTCTGACGAGTGAGGGAAACACTCCTTAGCTCGTAAACTGTCAGACGAAAGTTGAGTAATGATTTGAAGGCTACTGTACATCAATTTATCCTTCCCATAAAACCATATTTTATAAGAATTTTCTACTTTGTTCGACCATGAGTTTTACGATATGTTTGATTCTGGAATCTGAATACCAAAACGGTGAAAAGGTGAAGTAAAAATGTCCACTTATTCATGTGAAATAGCCAATGCTTAAAGTGATCTCGTACCACACCGATCCAGACTTCCTCAGGGTTGATTCCTGTTCCTCCAAACAACACTTTCCAAGGCTTGTTGCAATATGAACTGTTAGGCGATGAAGCAGGTATCTGAAATATCATAATTGATTAAGTCACATTTAAAAAAGAGCTTTTAAGTGTGGCACAGACTACACGGGAACAGTGAAGGGGAAGGGGACGGCCACACACTCCGCTGGGATGACACATTTCTCACCTGAAGCTCATCATGAATACCAAACACCACTAGAACCCTCTGGGATTCTCCTCTCAAACCTGGTAGAGACACCTTGTAACCCAGAATACACAAATCATCATGAAGAACAGTCCCTGGAGGAAGGCTCTGTAAGAGGAGGGAGCAAAAAGTTGAGGTATATCATCAGCTTTCTTTGACAGCTTGCACTGACTCATTTTTATCCCTGAGTAAAGAGAAAGGCGCTGGGAGATGTACTGCGTCTTCTCCAAGAACACATAACAATAATGCAACAAGGTCTGGAACCTAGTCCTCTCGGTCCCGCGGTTATGTGGGTAACCGTAAAGTCGCTTTCACACAACTTCGTTATTCGAAACATTTTTCTTTCGTGTACAGTTAACATATTGTAACACTGACCTTAAAGTCAGACGCAGCAATTCCTGCCAACACTGATCCCGATCCAAAGCTTAAATTTCCCTAAAGTGCAAATGGAACTTGTAATTAAAACTGAGACAAATTATCAGAAAATAAAACTCAAAGACAGAAAAAAAAGGTAGAGTATTGGAAGAAGAATCAAGAAAGAAGTCCACGATTGCATTGGTTTTGATATTCTCCGCTCTTTGATTGGTCAAGAAAACATGCATCAACACCCGCCCCCCTCCCCCCCCCCCCCACTAAAAAAAAATGGAAAAGCTATGTTAATAACCAATCATGACTTGACGTTTCCCGCACTTCAGGCGGTTTACTTGTATTTACTATGACTCCTTGTGTTATTTTTCCCTACCGCATTTTAGAAATTTGAAAAAAGATTACAGACATGCATGTACCTGTAAGTGACAGTGAGATACAACAGACTCTTTCCCGACGTTGAACCCGCCTTCAATGATAGAATTCACGACGACAGAAGAAAGATCCACATTCGGAGTTACGCCTTGGTTGTTCTGTAACCAAGAAAAGAAAAGTAGAGTCTAGGAGGGGGAAACAAATTGGACCGTGCACGATATTTTCTCAATAGATAATTTGTAATCTTGTAACACCACCTTTAAATTTCTTTAACCTTTTAGACCATAACATCAGTATGCAAGTTCTCCATACTGCTCTGTATACATTTCTCATGGTACCTACATTTGTCTCTTACAATCAAGGGCTTCTTGAGTTTACCATCATTTCCTTTTTTTGTCACGACCTTAATGTTTGATTCAGGGCTGATACCGTTAGGAAAAACTACAAGCTTATCACTCTTGGAGTTGATGGGTGAAAAGCGCGAGCCGCGCGAAGGCCTGGGGAAAGGCAAAGAATGAAGAAAAAGCTTCTTTTTCTTGTTATCGTTTTGCTGCTGAACAGAAAATCGCAAAAAAGCTCTGACGCCACAACTTACACATTGTAAAAGATCTATTTGATGAAATTGTACCTTGTGGAAACAGACATGGGTGTGCTCGCAGAGTTCAAATGGGCCAGTCGTAGAGCTGGTAATGCTTCCTCGCATCTGTCTCCTGTAGCATTCCGCTGATGGCTGCATGTAGTCAAACTCACCCTTTTCGATGACAACTTAATAAAAACAGAACAACATTCATTGTTTCCAATAAAAACCAAAGTTTCACAAACTGAAATTTCCATATATAAATGGAAAAAGGTGCTGAAATATGGGGCTTTGACGTGTAGATGAACCTGTTACCCCCCAAAAGGGGCTCTAATGTGTAAGATGAAATGGGACTTACATGGGGCCCTGTAAGCATGGTCTGCCCCTGGTACACTGTACATCTACTCCTTCACAGTTAATTTCTTGTAGTCAAAGCCTGATTATGAATATTGTCAACATGGGTAATCAACAGGTCAATTATAAAGTACCTCCTTTCAAGGAGACTCCTCTCAGAATCTTCCACAGCTTAGCTCTTGCACCTCTCATTAGTGCCATTTCATCCTTGGAGCTGCATTCTGTCCCCATGGAAGTACTGTGGCCATATGATCCACTTCTTTCACCACAAACAAAGTCAGACTCAGTAACATCCTCAGCCAGACTCAGAAGAATGTCAAAGAACAGGGACAGCTATTAAAGTGCAAAGGATTATCAATGTCATGATAATAACACCTTTATTGACAGAACATTTGATTATAGGCCACTCATCTCTATAGTACAAATGCTCAGTGTGAAATTTGGTAACAACACAAATTAGTATTACCCTCTTCACAATTCCTCTATTAGCCCTGAAGGGATTATACTTGAAATGTTAGCTTCAGAAACTCTTTAAACTATCAACTCAGCTGACAAAACCAAATTATTTTTTGAAACCCCTCCTGATGCAGCACCACAGTTTGTTTGGAAACCTACCCCCTAATTTCATACCTGTATGGGTTCTGCTCCAGTGTCAAGTCCATAATAAGTACAGGCATCAAGAGGTGCATACACATGGAAACTTAGTATTTTCTCAGCTACTGGGATATTAATGTAAACTACACCACTGACCTGTAAAAGGAACAAACCAATTGGGGGATGATTAAAATCAAAAGTAATGCAACTCTGAGGAATACCATTCAATTCCCACAACGAGTAACCAAAACAGAATTTCTCCTCACAATATCAAAACAATATCGAGCAGACATGTGTTGAAAATAAAGAAAGTATTAATTATGGAGTTATTAGTTGATCCAATATCAAATTATCCAAAAAAACATTATAAAATTGCTAATAAGATCTTGTGTGGGGGGGGGGGGGGGAGGGGGAGGATTCTTGTGAAAATTATATTTTAGAACCCTATTGTCAAATGGACTGACACTACAAAATCAAGCACAAAAAAACCCAACCCCTTTACTCACTCAGAGTGCTCAGATTTGGAACAACCCATTTAGTAAGTAGCTATAGATACCTCCTGGAGTAAGTTTCTATAATTGGAATTGGCTGCATATAATAGTTCACTCTGATCAAAGGAAGATATGTGACATTGATTGTTGCAACTATAAGAGACAGCAGATGGTTTGGTCCAAAGAGGTTTAGACCAACACAATATTAAAAGTAAATGTAGCCTACATGAATATGCGCTATATAAATATTTATTTACCAAGGGAACTTTGCCATTTTCAAGTGTGCAGGTTTTTATTATGTCAGAAGTTCCTCTGAAGATGATGTCTTGAACTCTGCCCTGCAAATGAAAAAGTTAGAAATAAATGGTTCAACCAGTAAAAAAAAAAAGGAAAGAAAGCATTTCTTTCCATGAAACACATCTCTAATAAAAAGATGGCATTCATAGTTAATTCAACTGACTGGGATTAATATAGTGCAGTCATGAAAACATTCATGAATGATCAAAAGCTGGGCTTAGCACTAAGCTTAATAGGGAGAGCATTGGATTACTGTGTAGAGAGGACAGAATGGTGAGATTGTGTCAGTGGTGAGCTAAGTTATAGTTTGTAGTGAGCTTCAGTAAGTTAACTATGCATAATGGCTGTATTGCCTTTAGGAGTCAATCCTTAGTACGAGTATTATATGTTACTGTTTGGTTTGTTGGAGTAAACTGTTCTTTCTGTGGGTTAAATTATACCATAACACCCAATTATACCCATCATGCTATTTGCAGAGAATGCATTGTGAGTGATCTCTTTCTGTCCCAGCAAGTCTAACCCTGCCACATTCCAACCTGCTTAATGAGTGAAAACAATCAAACTACAATTTATTTAAAAAAATTACAAGCCAGGAAACAAGTGTATCCCTAGCCTTCATCAATATACCTCATCTCCAAGCTTCACAACACCATGGTCTTTTGCATATTCAACATCTCCATGAAACAGCAGCATTGCAATACCATCTGAAAACTGCTTCCAGTTTATCCCTAGGCATCAGTTGAAAGAATTGAAAGATAACAACAATGCCAAACAAACAATTAATACTGACAATACATATTAACCTGATTATAATTTTGGCATTAGAGTGATAAAAGTGACAATACTCAATAATAAGGAGGTGACATTGTCAAACAAGATAATCAAAAAATGACTATGATGATGGTGGTATGATGGTAATGATGATAATGATGATGAAAGCAAGCTTGCTCCCTAATTCAGCAAAAAACCAAATGATTTCATACTTGTATCAGGTGAGACAGTCAACATCATATCTGTGCTGCAGACCCACACTCCAGGGGGAGCATTCACTGACAACTGAAAAGAAATTTTAAATATTCATTTGTTTACAAGCTAACTTCTTAACAATATATCATATTATAAGGAGAAATAAGAAGCTAATCACTCCTAACTTGATCTAAGTATAGATATAGGATGATTCCCAATAAATATACCTTGTTGGAGACAACGTCAAGCAGAAGGTCAAAGTTTGAGACAATGCAGTCACATAGATGCTCTTTGGATTCTTCTGTGTGTTTGCCTGGTAAAGTATTGAAGAACCGTCCACAAGAACTGAAAGGAAAGTCTCGACCCTAGAGACCAAACATATTTTTTACATCTCGAGTCAACAGTTAATCTATATAGTAGCAGAGAAAAACAATTATTACTTTAATTGAAATTGAATATCAGATTCTTGCAACCAATGAATTATGACTTTATTAAATATCAAATTTATGTACTTGTAACTTGAAAGAATTGTAAAAACAAAAAGATCAAATTCTGCCACGACACAATACCTACATGAATACACAACTTCATTAGTAGATAAGTAAAAACTACTTGATTCTAACATGTTTCAATGCATTGATTATGTGACCTGACTCAGAAGTAACAGGGTCCAACCAGTAATCTGAAGAAACAAGTGAATTCACTTTAACCTACAAATTTCTGAATTAAAAAGATATGAAGTAAATTAAGTACCCACCATGTGCATAATAAGAATGTTGGCATTGTCTAAGACACTTAGAGTCAAAGTCTAAAAAATAAATAACAATTAATCAGTAAACAGCTACTTAAAAGGAGCAGGAATTTACAGCGTATACTTAAGTTTTCCAAAAAGTAATTAGACTTTACCAACGTGTTATCTGAAACTGATGGCAATAACAGGCTAAAAAGGAATATTTCTGTAATGTTATTTTGCTTTCATGGCAAAATTGATGGTCAAACCTCAAAAATCTGCTGTATTTCAGTCTTAACACAAATTAAAAACCTGACATTTAAAAGGTAATTTAATTTTACATCTGACTGATTTTTAAATAATATGGCCTAATCAAGATAACGCTAATAATTACGTCTATTCTTCTTCAATGAATAGCGCTATGTTTTGGTTGTCTGAGCAAGAAACAATACATGCAAACATGGCGTACATGGGAGATTACATGATTGATAGTCGGATTGACAGGCCTGCGTGAAGTTACGCATGCTCTCTTTCTCTTTTCTAGCTTATTTGCATTTTCCCGTGCGACATTTTTCAATGGGTGCAATTCCGTAATGTACCAGCAGTCACTAAACTAATTTTTAATGAATCATAATTACCACATTACCTATGGAGGATACAAAAAATTTGCAGACAGACAAGAAAAAAAAGGATTACAAAATTAATACAAATAAGTCTTTACAATACCCGAGTTGTTATAATAATTCCAGTGTTATTGAATGTGCAAATGGAATACGCAGAAGAAAGCTCACAATTAAGGAACGTGATAATCTGATGCCATCAAGGGTATTATAGATAGCCTTGGTTGATGCTACATGTTCAATGACAGTTAGTCATCTCACATATAAGTTTTCTCTTATCACTTATCTCGTTAAATGATTATCAGAGCAATTAAGCTTGACTCACTTGGTGGTGGATAATAATTGAGCTCTGAAGTTTAGATTTCATACATGTACATGTAGGCCTTAAAGCCAGAATCTCCAAAATATAGATGTAAGGTTTAGTTATTATTTAAGAAAGGTGCTATACAGGTAAATATTTGTACCTCATAACCGGCTTTTGCACTCAGATGTTCAGTAACAACAAGCAATGCATTTATGGTGGCCCCACCACTTCCTATACGAGCCTTAGGATCTTCCAAGGTTAGAAGCAGTACATCTTTATCAAGGAAACCTTTATTCTGGTGAATTTCAAGTTCTGGTGAGAGAAAAGTTTCTGCCTTTTACAAACATATCTTGCTCTTTTAGTCCCCAGGCCTTCTGATTAGGGCTTCAACTATACACCAATAAACTAACATTCAATTTCAACATGGTATAATCAATTCTGCTTTTAGAGAGAGGCCTGAAAAAAAATCTGACACTATCAAACACCTGTATGATTCACAAAAATTTTTTCATTATTAAGGGGTTTTAGGATCAAGTGGATGTGAGGATATTTTTTCCTCTCTACTGGCGAATCTAATGCAAAGCTGTTTTTTCTCAGTTTCAGTTCATTTGTTGCAGTAGTGTCCAGAGGTAAACCAAATTAAACTGTAACTTTACTTTCATATCTTAAGGGAGGGCCACAAGTTTACCAGTTCTTAACTTCAATGTGTCACCCTCGGCAAATTAAGTTATTCGTTCATTCATTTGCATTATTTAAAACTCATAAATCCAGCTGGTTTTCAGCAGGACATGACTAATATCTACAGTACAAGATCGAAAGACCTCAAAATTCACCAACAAACACATATCAGATCGATGATATGCATTCAGAGATAAATTGGAACCACGAAAGCGTCAGATCTCAATTCCCCTCCTGAGTGAAATTAATTGAATAATGACTATTAAAGACCATTAAAAATGGGGACGAACTGAAATAAGTGTTGTGAACTCTATCATGTCTTACTCTCCGACAAGTCACGCCAACGTTGCTTGGTTTGCATCAACCCGCCTGTCTCGTTACCCAGCTCCAGAAATAAAACAACTGTATACAATATTGCATGAACTACCTTTCTGGTAGATGTGAGCACCAGTTTTGCTTTGACAAGTCAAGACGATTGCCGTCCATTGCTTCCGTGCTTCACCACCTGCAGTAGCCATTACTCCCTAGCGCCTACTCGTTAGGCCTGGGTTCGAATTTACACTGATGCACGGGGAAGGAACCCGTGGAGATAGCACTAAAATTCGGGAGGAAATGGACTAACCAACTGTATTCATGTGAGGTGTATGTGATACCTCTTTTTCAAGAGAAAAATGATGATTAATCATATCGATAACAATACTAATTACAAGATCAGTAATAATTTTAATGATATGGTAATGAGTAAGATGATGACGACGATGACAATAAAAACTGATAACAAAAATCATGATAGCGATGACGATAATAGTTACAGGGGTATTCATAAATATTTAGTATCTTCGGTATATAATGGAAGCAGAGGACGATTATGTTGAAGTGCCCATTCTCCTACAAAAAATGGCAAATTCTGCATCCTCGACTCAATGTATATAATTGATAGTTCTGTTAGTAGTAAATTTGATTGTAATATCATTCTGTAAGACTATATATTTTGTAACTTTAGCTTGTTTTTTTTTTTTTTTTTTTCTTTCAGTAGTCCTTATTTATCCAGATAGTTTATTTAGTTACTTTACAATTATTATATTATCTGTTATGACTGCTGTAACCTTTCCTCTCCGCCTGCCTCGTCTAGCTTTTGCTATTTGCGGGTGGAGATGGCAAAATGATTTGCATGAAATAAAGTATAGTGTGTGTGTGTGTGTGTGTGTGTGATGACCACCACAAACCGTATATAGGTTTCGGTGAGCAGAATAGACATGAGGGTTTTAGATAATAGCGTAAAAGGGTGCTTTTGATCGACATGGCAAATCCCTGAATTGAAAAAGGGGAACGGAAGAAAAGGGAAAAGCATGCAAAACGCCGGTGGAAGATCACGACAGAGCCTCAGGACAGCTGATCAGTTGGACGAATGTCGTAAAGGATGTGCATTAAGGATATTCTAAAGATCTGAGGTGACAGCACACAGGGTTTAGGAATGATGGTTCTTACGGCTTACGGTTAAAATATCGGCTAGTTTACGACTAGCGGTTAAGTTGTTTTCGTTGCTACTGAAAGGAAAATTTTTGTTGTTAACTTTTTACGACTCACAGTTATTATTTGTCAATTTTCAGGCCTTTTACAGCTAATTTTTTAATTCGATTAACCGAGGGTCTTAATGGGGTTAACCGCTAGCCGCTAGGCGAGAAAGATGACGATTTTTAACCATTACCTGTTAAATGTAAAATTTTCCTTTGAAACCAATGGGAGAAAAATAACCGTCAGCCGTTTACCCCATTGAGACCCTCTTCACACCATCGAGACCCTTTTTACTCCATTGAGACCCTCTTTACCCCATTGAGACCCTCTTCACACCATCGAGACCCTTTTTACCCCATTGAGACCCTCTTTACCCCATTGAGACCCTCTTCACAACATCGAGACCCTTTTTACCCCATTAAGACCCTCTTTACCCCATTGAGACTCTCTTTACCCCATCGAGACCCTCTTTACCCCACTGAGACCCTCTTTACCCCATCGAGACCCTCTTTACCCCATCGAGACCCTCTTTACCCCATTGAGACTCTCTTTACCCCATCGAGACCCTTTTTACCCCATTGAGACCCTCTTTACCCCATTGAGACCCTCTGTACCCCATTGAGACTCTCTCTACCCCATTGAGACCCTCTTTACCCCATCGAGACCCTCTTTACCCCATTGAGACCCTCTTTACCCCATTGAGACCCCCTTTTTACCCCATCGAGACCCTCTTTACCCCATTGAGACCCTCTTAACCCCATTGAGACCCTCTTTACCCCATCGAGACCCTCTTTACCCCATTGAGACCCTCTTTACCCTTTTGAAACCGTCCGTAAAGTGAAAGGGCTTTTCAGGACGTTTCTGAATGATATGCTGCTGAGGAATTTAAGTACCACATTGTTGTTGTATCACTAACAATTGTTTTTTTAGACACTATTAGATGCAAAGGGAAAAAAAGAAGTAAATATAGCATACAAACAATTTTTATTTAGTTGCTTCAAAAGATTACATTCTCTTAGTTGCTTTAATTCCATTACAGGTTAATTTCAAGTTTTGAAACTGCGCTCAGATTTGCAAAGATCATGAAATTTTGCTTCAAATTCAAACTTTATAGATTTTTATGTGACTATCTATAATTAATATATCAATTCCACATTTAGCATTAAAATTTCAAAATGGTAGAATATGTTCATAGACTAATATACATTCCCTAGCTATGTAATAAGTGTCCAACGAAAATTCTTTCTATCCTCCATTGTGCTTTATGAGACCATGGGTAGTCTTCTTGACTGTTCGTAGATCGTCTGCAACTGGCTATCATTCAGGTAACTGGCTTCCGGCTTGTCTGAGCAATCCCTAAGCTCAGTTGCTTCTGGTATCATGATTCATTGCAAGTGACACGCAGACTCTACAGGAAGCCCGTCCCAGTCTTCCTCTACTCTCACAGTGAGCCCGTCTAAGTCTATACTTGCTTCAAAAAACGCCAGCTCGTCTGAAGGCTGAAAAAAAAATCCAGTGTTGAGCAAACTAGAGTATTTTAAGGTAGCCGCGATTTTGCTGTTTTGGTGCACCATTATGGCCTCTGTGACGTCATGTGAGATGCTTCATAGAGTTGGAGTAGAGGAAGAGGTTTCTGGTGTACGAATCTTTAAATATTCAAGAAAGGTTACCTTGTTTCTTTCTATCACTGCCCTCACTTTATCCGCCATGGTGGGCTCTTTAGTATGAAGCACAAGAAAGCCTCCTCCTCCTGCACCCGTCAAAGTTTGTCCTATAATGAAGACATTTACAGAGGTGATGACTTCAGATCAATCCCCATCTCCCGGTATTACATCTCTTAGCTACTAAGAGTACTTGGTTGGTATCTGTTTCAAGCCGTATCCTACTTTCGTTGCCAAAATATATCATTAATCGCCATTATTCTCTTTCGAAAGTAAATGGAAGTAATTCTAAAGTGACGCTTTCGGCTTGCTGCCCTCGTAAGTCATTTAATTGACTTTTTCATTAAAAGACTCCTTTCCCAGATTTGTGTGCCCCACAGTAGATGTATCTTTTGTCTCTTATCTTGTCTTCTTATTCAGCACCACTAGTCACGGGTCCTTGCTTTTCTTCCGTAACCTATACTTCGGACCAAGAAGACAAGGTTACTGAGAGGCATACTCATGTTTGTAGTGCATGATATTCTGGCATTTATAGCAACTGTTCAGTGGTATAAAAATTCCCTTAGTCTAATCATAATTCCAAAGTTCACGATAGATTCTCAACGTATGTGTTGTTAATTATAGTCATTCACTGACCTAATACTAAAGGTTCTAGAGCTTTCATCATTTCGCTTATGCCTTTAGGTTCGGTTCCTGTTTGAGATCACGAAGCGCAAAGTTAGTTGAGTATTTTAAACTGGTTCATCTGAAGATTAATAAGCATAAGGTATATACCATATATCATCCCTAGATAAATTTGCGACTCTCTTTGTCTCTCAGTTTTCTTTGCCATCACGTCAAATGCTAGTCTTTTTTAGGACTTTTACCAGCAGAGTATATTAAATAATGAACCTGTAAAATTAGAGACGAATCACAGAATGAGTGGTTTTTAAGAGGGTCCCAATGGGGTTAACCGTTAGCCGTAAAACGGCCAAAATATTTAGCCGTTAGACGTAAAAATTGACAAATTTTAACTGTTAGTCGTAAAAAAAGTTAACCGTAAAAAATATCTCTGGTGGAAACAATGGAAAGGTGTCAACCGTTAGCCGGAAATTGGCCAAAATTTTAACCGATAGCCGTAAAAGCCATCACCCCATTGAGACCCTCTTTTAATACTTAGTTTACTAACTCGTCAGCGTTGAGTTGAGAAGCAAACAACCCATTTGTGACTGACGCTGCATTTTTGACTCCAGATGAGCACAAAAATAGGTGCTGCTTTTATACATTCACTCACCAGATGCCATGATACACTTCTGTTTCCTATAGCAGTTCATACACTCGCCGAGCTTTTCAATATTTCCTGGGGGAAAATGTCTCATGATAAAACATCGCATCACAAGGATTTTTTTTCGACTGAAAATTTATCAAATTAAAAATAGCAACAGCAAAAAAAAAAATGAAAATAAGAATCAGACGAAAAACCGGGGCAAAAACAGACATTTATTTGCACAAAGGATTTCGAAGATACTTTGCCGCAGCTTATGGTACGTTAAAAGGGTTTTACGGTGAGGAATCAGAGACACGTTAAACGTTCTGAATAACTGTTCGGATAATTTTTCGCTTGAAGGAAGAGTCACAATGTCCAGAAAGCAAATGCATGCCTTTAGAAGGGCACCTAAAAAAAAAAATTGCCCATTTTAACTAAAGAAAACGTAAAATTTTGGGAGGTCTTTTTATATTTATTCCTTTGAAATACAACCTGCAGTTAGGTTTAGACTATCTTTTTCTCTTGCGTTTGATTTTTCCCATTGCAAATAAAAGTTTTTTTGAAAATAAAAACGGAAGGAGTATGTGGTGGTACAGTGCACAAAGAATGCGCTAAAATCAGTATGCGTCAATTTTAGGAAGTACTAATAGCTCAACGAAAAAATACACCAACCAATATTTATGCGCGAAATTATGCAGTAACTGAATCACAGAGCAAATAATAAACCAGTTACTTGCAGGCTTTCAAAAGAGCAGCGCCTGATAGCAGAATGCCATTCATAGCAAATCTATCGAGCACATGGTGCGTGTACCAGTTTATTTCAATTTAGATTGATTATTTTACGATATTGACCTGGTGCATGTGGTTGGGTGAAATTTGCTAAGTCTGATAATTCCCTGCAGACAACTTTGACGCTATGCTCTCCTGAGTGAATCCCGAGAACTATTTCACACCTGTGGAATGAAGATTTACACATATCAATAAAGTCACCATAATGAATAACAAATAAGAACAAATAAGAGGCAGCTTTTTTTTGCGTTCGTAAGGCAGAGCGGATATTAGACGGTATTTGTACTTTTGTATCACTTTGAACGTACAACGAATATGCTCCAAAAAACAAGATTTGTCGGGGAATGATTCGTCTGAGACTTATACGCTAATATAGGAGTTTCACGAATATATAGGCTTACTACAAAATCAAAGCTTACTCCTGAATTTTCCTAACTCTGGCTCCAGTTACTTTCCACAATAGAGATCATAACAAACAATTTTTTAAGTACAAAAGTGATTACGTTATTCATGTACAATTGCTTTTAGAATTACAGAAGACATGAATGATGTATCATCCTTAGAAATAGTTATAGACAATGAAATATAATGTTATGGTTGTAAATCAGAGGTGCGAAGTAAAAAATCAAATTGAAACCCAAATAAGGTCAACACAGGTGTAATTTGTACATTTGAACGAGAACTTAAAATGCCGCTTGACCGAGAAGTGAACCAAATTGGAACTAAAGGCCAAGGCTCCCTCAATTTCTCGTTAGCCCATACATGCATAATGTGTCGCTAAGAACTAATCAAGCCAAAATAGGTCTGTAAGGTATCATTTTGAACTTTAAAACTTTGAAATGTCTCCAAAGAATTCTTCTTCGCAACTTTCTCTCAAATTTGCTGTTGACTGATTGATATTTACAAAATCCAATTTGACTTGGTCACGATGGATGCCACATTGACGTGGCAGTTTCAAGTAGTCTTCTATTGCTAGGGGAATTTGTCTAAGCGCTTTGCTGATGAGTTATTTCTTGAGAGTGTCAAATCTTACTTTTCCGTTTAGGTTAATGGCGACAGTTAGTACAGCTCCTCCATGTTCATACGTTATGGGTGGAGTGTCAGTCCAACAGCCAGATAAATCAGCCCGGGCTAAATTTGATATAAATGGCAAGTAATGTAGACGTTTAATTTGTACCATGGGTATGACGTCACGCAAAATAACATAACATAACATAGGGGTAACTACCGGTAAGTGACACTAATGTGGCAACTCATCTCGTACCCAGATCCTACCGGGTAACTGTTACTGAAATGAAGGAACTTGCAAACGCTTGTCCGTGGAAGATCTGAAGTATTTTAATGAATTGTAACACATTATCAATGAACAATGCATTCACAGCTTGCGAACAGGCCCTCATTATTGCCTTGTCTAACACTGATAATGAGGTAATATCAGAGCTAGACTTCCAGTAAACCTCTTCCCGACTGGTCTCCAATAATCTTCCCGTGGAGATACGGGCAGAGGGCCTGTTCGGAAGCTAATGTGTTCATTGGAAAAATCATTTACCAGGTGCCTCAGCTATCACCCAATGACCAATGGGAAGGGATTTGCATTTCTCAGTGACAAAAAACTGCAAAAGATCAGAATATTAGTAAGTACCAGAAATGCCTTCATATTAAAATGTATATTATGATTAGCTACATAGGTTTAGTTAGTTTCGTTTTTAAGTGAGTCATAATGAGGAAGGTCCATAATTTCAATGTTGAAAGTAAATGACAGGTACTAACAAGGAATAAGCGCACCTGTTTAGCTGTGAATACGGCCCTTCTTCTCAAAATCTGTTCCGCTCCTTCATAATGTCGAGCCGCTCGGATCAGTAAATCAGGTCTGCTGAATAACCAACAAGCATGTAAGTGTTTTTTTTTTCTCCTACAATTGACATGATTTTTATACTCGCCTGTCGAGCCAACGCGAGCGCTCCTCTGCGAGAGCTTTCACACCCGCAGGTATATCACCTTTCTATGAATGAAAAAAGAAGAGAGAGAAATAGGTGTGTAATTATACTCATTTTATACTATTGCCTAAGAAAGCTTATTTCACGAGATGCTTTCAAATGCACACAATTGGGGGGAAAAGTTTTTTAAGCAGACATAAATAATCAGTAATCAAAAGGATTCACACATATAAAAAGGCTTTATCCAGAGTCCCTTGCTTTGTTGATGATAGCTACCAATTTTACACTTACATCGAGAAGATCAAACGCATTCACCCAGGATTCATTACGAGCTGGTCCACTTCTCAGCCCAGCCCTCTCTCCTGCCATCACTCCCAACACGTCAGCAATACAGGCCAGGGTCCGTGCAACCACGCCTGGGGAGGTGGCGGTAGATGCAACTGGGGAATGGAAAAAATAATGAAAAGGTTGTTTGTTTTGACTCCGCACTAATTTGTTTTCAGACGCTCAACTAAACAGCGTTCTCTATGATTCCCTTTACATCAAATAATTTTAGCTAAGCTTGGTTCTTTTAAGCACGTGATTACCTTGATCTAAAATGTCCAAAGTATCTTTCGCGAAACCTTCTTTTACACAGCCCTTCAAAAAAGGCAGCAGGCAATCATTCGTGCAGTTTTTTAATGTGTTATTCACTTGCGCTTTTCCAATTTCAAACCATAGTTTTTTTCTCCATGCAAACTCTGATGACGAATCAATCAAGGACATGATTTCCTTCAGTGATAACCGAACTGAGGAGCGCCACCTAGAAAAAAACATCATAAGCTACTTTAGCCAAAAGCATCATGGGATTGTAAATAAAAGACTTGGTTAGAGGCCTAATTACGAGGAACCGAAAATTTTGCGAGACGGGTATCGCTTTCACCAAGGGGTTCATGGAAAAGTTTTACCAAGAATCTTATTTCCAATCTTTGAATCCAATTATTTTTAAGGGAGGGGGAGGGAAGAGGCTTACTCGATCCGCCTTCCATGTAGATGTGATAAGCCTGAGAATGAGAAGTGTTACACAGCAAAGGTCTTAAATAATTACGAAGAGAGAGCAATTTTTGAAGGCCTCGGTATAGGGTCAGAGCCTAAGGCCAGGGTTTTTCCTCCGACTTCTTTGAAATAACCCGATAACTGCAACTCGTACCGTTGAGCCAAGAGAACCTACTCCCAAGTCATACAGCTGGAGACCTTTGATAGCTTTGACCGCATGGAACTCACCCTTCCCCCCCTGTTATCTTCGTTTCAAACGCACCTCAAAATTACTTCTTCAAATCCATAAATACGATCTCCAAGAACGGATGGAAGACCATGTGTATCTGACCTCTTGACCTGGTTCTGATTTGGATCTGTTCTACTTTTTTCGGTTGAAAAGCTGGAAAACAGAATTTGTATAACAAGTTCCAAGACAGTGGGCGCTACATCTCTTTTCTCGTCGTGGAGGTTGAAATAAACAACAGGGAAGAGTTTCGCGTTCCAAAGACATCTCTCTTGTTCTGGCTGAAACAAACAAGCGGACATATTCGCATCACAAAAGCCGGTCTTGCATCATATGCTGATTACAACTTAATTCTTATTTATTTATTTTAAGTTACGTTGCTATTCTCAAAAGACAAAATAAAAGATTGAACAAGACAACACAAAAAGGAAACATTGGTGGATAATCAATCAACTACTCTAGTGCCAAGACCCTGCGGGACTGAAACACGTCACTGATTGTTACTGCATGGAACAGTACCAGGCTTACATAGCATGTTCCAACTGTGCGTATGCTGACTTACCACTCCGAGCCAAACTTCCTTAGAACTTATTCCGGCTCTGTCAAAAAAGTTCTTCCAAGGCGTGTTACAGAAAGTACTGTTAGGGGACATATATGGCACCTGCGGAGATCAGTTTAAGCCGAGTGTAAGTTATATCTATGCTCTGTTGTCAATCGTTATTGCTATTACTCATGCGGTTCTTTAACTTGTATAAAAACTGATATTGAAGATTGGACCGAGAGTTTGTTCTCTGAAATTTGTTATTGTTGCTGCAATTGTTTTCTTAGTTATCAATGCAAACTTTGTCAAAATGGCATTAGTCACAATAAGAGAAAATCGCCATCTCTATCCAATTCTTTGCAAAGTTCATTGAACATCTCCGCATTCAGAAACACAAGTACAGGTCCAAGATCCTCGAAGGGTGGATAACGCTACTCGCTGGGTATTTTTCCATCCGATAGCATTTTGTCAGTCCTTATTTGCTGGACAGTGATTTATTGCTGTATAGCGTTAAAAGCTCTTAAGCAACTGGGCATTGCAGAAATCTAACCTGTAAATCATCATGAACTCCAAATGCAACCAAAACCGTCTGTTGCTTTACATCAAGACCAGGGAGAGATATGTGACAGCGTATGATACACATATCGCTTGGAAAACTGAGTCCAAATAAAGAAAAGTCCTATGAAGATAAGAAAATTATTAAACCCTTCAAGTCCCCAGGTTTGACATTTGATTTGCAGTTTTCCATTCTACTCTCTTCTCCCTTTTGCTGCAATATAATTATTCCTTGTAAATTTGTTAAGGGAATTTGCAACGGTGTTACCATCCTATTGAAGGTAAATTCACCTGTTCTCATCGCCTTTCTGGATAATGAGTTGAAATTGTGAGGAAAATGAATATGCAAATTACTCTAAGACATTAGTATTTGCTGGCTTCTAACTGTGTACGACCATGAACTTAAGGCCCCTTTCCAATTTCGATTCTCTCGTGAAGCAGTGGCGATCTCCAAGTTGGTTTCTCGAGTACGTGTTTGTAAATTCCATCGTACTTCGATTGTAAGGAAGCATGACCACAGACATACCTCGAGGTCTTTCGAGGTAAGACCAATCAAGATAGACCCACATCCAAACTGCATACCACCCTGAAATAAAAAAACATCTCCACTTAGATAAAAGTATAGAAGGAAAAAATTAAAATAATAAAACCTGATAGAATTAGCCTCTAACAAGGATGAGCCCATTTAGACTCCTATTCATCGTGTTGACTATTTCAGTCAAATCAGTCTTTTCACAGACCATACATTTCCTCCTAAATCATCACCCAGAGCTCGACCGTAATTAAAAGCCGTAACAAATTAATTATAGGGTCACGCCTGTGCAATCAACTTCTGTTGAACTAACTATAAGTTATTATTATTATTTATTATTATTATTATTAATTATTAACTGTCGAGTTTTGGCTGCTTTCAAAATTCCTTAGAAGCTTGATGGAGTAGCTTCCATCTTGAGGTCTCAATTCCTAATTCTACCCTCCACATGCTAAGCAATCCTTTGCAATTTGGTAATGAGAATTTAGTGTTAAATTAACACTCTCTTCAGCGGGGTTTTTCTGTTTACAATACTAATTTACTTAAAGAAGCATCGAAAAGGGAAGTTAAATGTCGATCTTTTCCGGGATTTGAGTATTTACAAACTGACCTTCAAGTGACAGTGCGACACAACTGAATCCTTCCCTATTATGATGCTATCGTCAATGATGGAATTGATTACAACAGAAGAACCGTAGTCACTAGAACTGCCGCTCTGTACAAACAGAGGACAACAGAATGGCTTTAAGGACAGAACCAGACGTCGTATGGGAGGCAGGGGATAACATGTATAATAATAGAAAATAACTAATAAATAAGACTCCCCTCTACGCGGTCGTCCGATTTGTTAACACTAGCATGATTACAGACCGAATTGAACTCCACTCAATCCTATTACCATTGCTAATCCATGTGCAAGTTATTGAATTTCTTAACGGATCAGAATGGAGAGAGTGAGTTACTAAGTAAATGAGTGAATAGCTTAACCACATAATATGACTAATGTCATGCCATGAGGTAAAAAGGAGTACCGATGTCTTTTCTCCTTGTGTTTGAATAATGTGACATAAATATCTCTGGAAGGTAACTTGGTTGCGGCTGTGTGACACCATTCTGAAATGATTTTAATTTCAAACTTCGTTGATTCAGTAAGGAGATATTTCACACTTACAATACATGGGGTTACATGCGTGAGTCTATTGCAGTCAAATGACTTTCCACTGAAGTTAAGCAGGTTAGTGCTGCTAAGCATTTGTCTCCTGTAACATTCCCCAGAGGCCTTCATGTAATCAAGGGTTCCGTTTTCGATGAGAACTGTTCAGAACAAAATTTTTCTCAGTAATTTGTACACAGGCTATTTCCAGCATATTAGGGAGTTTTAGATCCACGTTTGTCTCTGAATACGTGTGATCGCAAACGTCTAGGAGTCACGTGACCAGACTCCAGTGGTCACGTTTGCCGTCCACGTTTGAACTTCGGGCAAGGCAGTTTCAGGTAGTTAAACTTCCTTGACCCTTTTTGTCTTCCTGTTCGAAAGTTATCACGTATTTCCTATAATTGTAAGTGAAGTGAAGTCTTTTCTTTGTAACCATTGTGTTTGGGACGCTAGAAAACCATTCTTTCAGCCACATTTTGTGCTTGAAGTAAAAGACCTCCACCCTTTGTGTAGTTCAAGATGGCGGCGCACATGTCAATTTTTTTCAGATGATATCCGACGTCGATCTAAAAGATTAAAACTTCTAACTTCTAACCACAAAGTGCTGACCGTGGTTTGACGTTTGCGGTGAATAATCCAAACGTGGATCTAAAACTCTTTATTAAAGCGCACCAACTCTAAGGCCTCAACGTCTCTGACTAGAAAGTGCGTTAAAGGAATGCCAGACCGCGGCAACGTTTTAAGTTGAATATTAAAAATATATCGCCAAACCTCCTTTTAGTTGTAATCCTCGGAGACTTTTCCAGAGCTGTGCTCTCGCGCTTCTCATCAACATCAGCTGGCTCTGATAACCCCTGCTTGTCTCATACCGAGTATTGCGGCGTCCGTACGAACCACTTCTTTCACCGCAAACAAAATCTGACTCCGTTACATCTTCAGCCAGGCAGAGAAGGATGTCAAAGATCATCGATAACTATCAGATGCAAGAAAAGTAATGGTCTCCAAAGCAAACTTATTCTTTTTTTCGAATTTATCCGGTATACTAAATGTGAACAGGGACTGATCTTGCCAGCGAGTTCCTTCCCAATTTCTTCAACTGAGCTATTCAAACCTATGCCTGGGCCCGACGAAGACTAGCAGATCCACATCTGAAGTAACCACATCCGGAGACAAACGATTATATTTTTCTTTTGAAATGTTATTTACCTTGATGACTAACCACAACCTACCTCACGATATAAGCCTTTAAGAATGTTGGGCAGCGTGTTTCATAAATTTTTATATGGGCACTAGCGACTTTACCTGGATTGGCTCCGCTCCGTTGTCCAGACTATAATAAGTGCACGCGTCCAGAGGATGAAAGACATGAAGATTTAGCATCTTTGATGCCACTTTGGCATTCATGTACACTGTACCAACGACCTGTTGATAAGACAGCCAAGGAATCATTAACTGAACCGTTAAAGATAATTTACCTTATATCAAATACCCTCTATCATTTAGCCAGTCACTTATTCCCTTCCTTTCGTTGCCAAAAAACGCCTGAATTAAAATAAGATGTCATTTGATGAAATTTCTCTCCCTTACGATTGGCCGAAAGCCTGCCATATAATCTGCAAATGAATTCCAAGAAATGATGCTTCTGTCAAATTAAGTACCGTCTAATGGTGAAACAGAGAATTAACTCTGAAGTGTAAATTAAAGTGCTATTTAAACCCATGAATAACCCATTGGGCGTTAGCCCTAATAAAGGGAAACAGGGAACCACACGAGGCAAAGAAGAAATCTTTTGACCTCGGTGGGAATCGAACCCACGACCTCCGGATTAGATCTACCGTTACTCTGCCGACTGAGCTACGAGGTCGCACAGAGAAAGTCGGGGACTTTCATTCATAAAACATTCATAAGTACCGTCTAAGTTTGTAGCGCGGATTACACGCTCTCAACGAAAACTTTTTCTTCCAAAAAAATTGGAATATTCGGGATCTACCCCTAATTGATTACAGAAGAGCTACGTTTAAGAAATTTTATATTCTTTGGTAAAGTACACATACTTATCGATTCTAAATTCTTTTCAACTTACGTGGAATGACCCCCAACTTACCACTGGCACTTTGCCGTTGCTAAGGGCACATTTTCTTATTTCGTCTTCAGTTTCTCGAAATATTATATCTTTTACTTTGCCCTGGAAAAGAACAAAGGGAAAAACCTGCTTTTTAATTTTGGTTCAAATAACTGATACCATGAAAAGCTTTCCAGTAGATAAATTACCCTTCAAAAGATTTGTCAGCCATACCTCCTCTCCCAGTTTCACAACCCCGTGATCCTTTGCATATTGCACATTTTCTTGAGAGAGAATCACGATAATTTCATCTGAAAGCTTGTTCCAATCAATTCCTTAGGAGTAACGACAGCGAATTAGACGGAAATGCGTGTAAAGTTGCACAAAGCTACACATATGTTCAATGTTTAAATAACTTTGATGTACCTGCAATTATCAAGTTTTCCAAGAAATGCTCACGTTCAATTTTCTTGCATTTGTTTGTTTTATTTAATTTTTGTACTTACTTTTTTGAGGATCCACGGACGGAAGCATATCTGCACTACAAATCCACACTCCCGCAGGGGCGTTTGCCGATAGCTATTTAAAGAAGAAACTTAATATAAAGTTAACAGAAGTAGTCCCATTTTAAAAACCCAAGTTTCCAAGCCGCTGAAAAGTATTCCATTAGATTATTCTCTTTAGCCATAATAGGTCTTTATATTTATCTTTATCAAAAGGCCTGCCACGTATGCTCCTTAAACAATATTATTTATTCAAAAACTGTTTTTTTTTAAAAGGGGGGGGAGGGGACTATTTAGAAAGCAGTAGCTGTTCATGAACCGCGTGTTGATTGATTTGCGTGAGCGGCTAGGTTACCGAGTTCTTTGCAAAATTGGCGGCGTCTATAACTGAAATTTTGTCACGTTGGGAGACAATATGGAGACCTTTAGATTGCACTTTGGAATCTAAAAACGCAGTAAGTAGTAGATTTTTGAAAATAATTTTTGACAACGAAGATAAATACTGCACGGTTCCCGAAGCAGACTTCTCCTTTGGATGTAAACGCATCATAGAAATACTTTACCACACACACTGTCTCACCGTCTCTGAGATAACATGGAGCATGTAGTCGAAGTTTGTCACCAGAGCATCGTACAGATTCTCTTTTGATTCTTCCGAATGTTTAGCAGGTAGAGTGTTAAAGAATCTTCCACAAGGACTAAATGGAAAATCCCCACCCTTCTGTTAGAAAGGAAAATGAAATAAAACGTCTTCAATTATTTTTGTACGGTCCTGACTCTGCCAATCACTCAGCCATTTCCCAAAAGGCGCAACACTTCTGTTTTAATTCGAGAGCAAGTGCACAGTTTTGGATAGGAAAATGATTCTTTACTCTCAAAGAATCAAAACTTATTTTCATGGCCACATTTTGAAAGAGAGGGTTTGCAGACTACGGAAGTGATTTGTTAGTAAGTTTGAACTAAGAAATGCCGATGAAAAATCCACATAAGCAACTGCAGTGAGGAAAAAATGGTGGATCACGGGCCATTTCTCTCTCGTCTTAAGAACTCTTCTGCGAAGTAAGTTCGCAAGAGCCAACTCAAAGCAGCGCTTGCTAAAGAAAGATGATCTGCTCCTCTTCAAATCGCTAGTTGCGTAGCCACTTACAACGCCTAATAAATACTCCCTTAGTCACAGTGTAGGGAAATAAGAAGCTTTAACATGAAATATCGTTACCAAATGAATGAATGTTCCCAGGTCGCTTCTGAGTTCTTATTGGAGAATGTAATCGTTCCCCTGATCATGCTCTTTATAAAACGCACCCTGTTAGATATAAACATCACTTACCATGTGCATTAGAAGAACGTTTGCGTTCTCTAGAACACTTTCATTAGCGACCTGAAAGAGTACAAGTTGTTATCATATGCGTTTATCAACACAAATAAGAACCTGAGGAACATTAGTCCGTACCGTGATTTATTTCGCTTTTTGCCAAACACAACGCCAAAAAAATCGATTTATTTTTAAGAGGTATATTGGCAGAGCCCTTACCAGCGGTGACGTTTCTAATGCCCTCAAATTTGTAGAAAAACTCGAAATAGTAATTAAGTCCCTCTACTTTTCATTTTTTGTCCGGCACTCATCTATTTAGTTTACTTCGGTTATTGAGCGGTCACCTCGCCACTTCTGAATTAAGACATTTAAAATGATTGTGTGCCCATCGAATATTGTTGCACAAGACGCCAGCAAGTTGTGCATAAGTCCTGAATGACCACTTTGTTTGTTTGCCACCAAACCCTTTACAGTAGATTACTCATTAGAAGGAAAAGAAGACATTATTTGACCCAAACCTGAAAACCAGCTTTAGCGCTAAGATGCTCAGTGACAACTAACAAAGCATTCAGCGTAGCCCCACCACTTCCAACACCCCCTCTGGGGTCCTCAAGAGCCAACACCAGTGTATCTTTGCTAATCAATCCCTTACTTTGACGAAGTTCAAGTTCTGTCGGAGAAAATGTTTCAACAGTTATGAACACTTACTTTTTGTACCGGTTAGCCCGAAGAAATTTTGAAGTTTATTTAATAATGGTAATAGACAGAAATTTCTATATGGTCGCCGGTATAGTAACACACTTGGGATGTTGGGAAAGGACGAGAATCGTTTGTAAATCACTCGGCTCCGGCTCGTGATTTAAAAAATTTTGCTCCTGTTCTCCCAACATGCCAAGAGTGTTATTATGTCAGTATACCGACAGAAAGTGCAATATATTGCTTGAAGATTTCATGACATTTGAACCCTAATATTTGTCGAATGGCTAGCATACACGTTAAAGTGAGGACAAAGAAAGTTCTTTTCTTAAGCATCGTACGTAAGTATACATAAATTTTTGGAAAGACATGATAGTCTGCGGTTGCTTAGACACGCTCAACTCACTTGAGCAATGCAGTTGTGCCAAGTTACATTTTTGAAACGACACCGAAATGGGTTCTTATCTAAACGGAGTACACTAAACGCAATTGATAAGCAAAAAAGAATCTTCTCCTTGTCAATGTTTTTCATGTATGGCTGCTCAAACAAGAATCGCAAAAATCACTTTCCTTTAGAAAGTTCAGTGACCTTTATCCACTAAAATTTGTTCTCGCAAGACAAGAAGAATCGCCAATCCGCAAAATAGAAATTCCGTGTAATGTTCATGCTGAATGGCAATTTATTTATTTTGAACAAGAGCTCTCGGACTAATCCTCGCTTGTTCAGTGAGGACCTGTTACGCGAACATATTAATCTTACATTCAATTTTTTTTGAACCACAATTAAAACAGACTGTAAGCTCTTAACAATGTTTTACCTGTCTGGAGAACCCTTGCACTCGTTTTGTTTTGACAGGTCAAAACTATCGCAGTCCAGGAGGTTTTTACCGCGGTTTCATCCATGGCTTAATCGGCAATGGAAACTAATATTTTCTTAAAGTGGTCGAGAAGTGATGTTCTCTGGAGTAGAGAACTAGTTTCATTGAGTGCTATAAATGATAGATGTGAAGTCACTCATTTTCATAACAAAGACAAACAGCCAGTCGTTTTGATGAAGAAAATTAAAGATGTTTGAAGGTTTTCTCACATAATGTAAAGATAATTCTGTAATCCACCACAGTTGCCCTTGACGATGTCAAAGGTTTTTGTTTAGATTCTGTACGGTTTGATTGCTCGTTTGAAAGTAATCCTGTATGGAAATTCGTTATTGATGGTGATTCAAATAAAGATTCCAACTGCAAAAGCTCATCTAATGAAGTTTTTCCGTTTATTTATGAAAAGATAATTTCCCTTGGAATTTGCTTTTAAAGCTGGAGTTGCGGGGTATATTGTAATAATTTAGAAAGGGAAGAAAGGGCTTTACAAACGTGTGGTGACTTTCAAAGTCTTCTAGAAGCGAAGGAAGACTAAGACACGAAAAAAAAGGATATCGAAAATGACTTGTAGCTTGCGGCTCGCGTCTGAAAAAGAAAATCGGCAATCGGAGCCGGATTTGTTGCTTAGCAGATTTATTATGTCGGTGCGGAAAAAGTCTAGCGAAGGGTATGAGCCAACAACTCTCAGTGAAATTATAGCGGCAGCTACCCAATAGTAACGTGTCAACCGCTCGCCACAACGCCAGATTAACTGAAGTCAAAGTCGACTTTTCTGGTCAGAAAGGACCTATGGTGTTTACACAATTAACAAAATAATACATGGTTGCTTTTAGATATAGAATTTCTTTTCTCGTGCTAAACTCGAGATCTCACTCGTTCGCTGTATCCACACATGAGATATCGAGTTGAACACTCGACTGAAGAGAAACTCCATATTGTACTCTGCCTTGGTATTATGCTCTGTTTATAATATGACTAGCATTGCAGCAGCTTTTTAGTAGGTCTTTTCTTGACGAAAGAAAATACTCTGATTGAGAACGCGATTGCTGAGGTTCGAAAAAACCACGACAAAATATTAGGAGTTAACAGGATATTTTATGTCCACCTTTACAGTTTCGTAACCGCACTCACATATCTTTCGAAAGAACTATCCTGACATGTTGTTTACAATTGTACTCACAAAAAAATGTTCACACAAACACGTTACTTTACTGATATATGACTTCTTGAAAATAAAATATTTTCAAGTGCGTCAATTATTCAATTCAAAGAAAAAGAGTACCTTCGGTAGCTCGTCATGAATATATTTCGTTTCTAATTTTGCTGCCTTATGCATGAATTTATTTCGTTTCTAATATTGCTGCCTTATGCTTAGAATGCGTCCGATGTTTAGCATGCAATGTTATCCAATTTTCCGTCAGTCATAAGAATGAATAACAATAATTCGAGATTTGCTCTGGTTGCACGCCTTACCTAGCTGTTTTATCGTTTATTCGTTGTGTACGTTTGTTTTTTTGCTCTAGTGACATTGAAGTTCTACTTTGTAAATGGGGCAGGCTTGCAGTTGCCTCAGAGCGAACTTCGCCTCCCTTTTTTTATGTCGAATTATTAGATATCAGTAATATATTCTCTTCCCCAGAGATTTGATTCTTTTCAATAATTCAGTTCAAATTTGTTACCCTGACCGGTAGACCAGGAAATAAGAAAGCTCTGAGAAAAGGAATCCTGAACTGGAAGCCTGCAGACTAACTTAATTGCATAGTCTACGTCACCGTATCTTCTGCACTCAAAACTGTCTGAAATGATTATTTTATCACTAGTTAATTTATCCTTAGGGCGTACTTCTAAGTTCTTGACGTCTGTTAGCCACACTGAAGAACAATGCAGACTCCTAAAAAACTTCGCTCTGGTATTTCTGCGATCTTCTTTTTTCAGAAAAAGAATTGGCATTGTCGATAATGGACCCGGCTGACCTGGAAACGGAATCCGACGTTGGCTTGACCTCCCTTGAGAAAAAGCTGTTGCAGGGGATGATGCGTAGGAGAGTTGCTCGAAATCTGTCATTCATCACCGTGTACACTATGGGGTTGTAGATTACAGAGGCTTTGGCGAGTAAATCCGGGACTTCTGCCTCTGAGGGCGTTAACGTATTCGTACCCCGGATGGTGGCGATGATGCTGACCAGGCAATATGGCGACCAGCTTAACACGAAGGCGGCAATTGACATCGCAATCATGCGCATCATTTTGATCTGAGACTTTCTTCGACTGGCTTCTACTGAGGCATTTCCTGAGGTGGGTTGTTGAATGCGAATGAAGCTAGGATGGAAGAGAAAGCTGTAAGTCTGTGATTATGAATAGTATTCCAATAACACTGATAACTCAAATAATGATCATAAACATAATAGTAATAAATAAAAAAAATGATAATAACAATAATAATGTATAACGAAGGAACCCCACTCGCTGAGGCGTTTTCCTTCCAGTGGGGTCCTAAGAAGAGGCCTCAGTGTGACTCTCAGCATTTTTCTCATTGTGGGAACTGTAGAAAAAACTATAGAGAATTATATATGGGCGCGCGTAGATATGGAATTTCTCTTCGAGTGTTTAACTCGATAGCTCACGAGTGAGTGAGCAAATCTTCGATCAAATCTTTCAGTTGTCGATTTTCATTCTCAGCCGAGAGAAATGCTAACGCCAAAGCCACTGAATACGCAACTTTCGATTTTTCTTTTAGGATATTGGTTTTATTCCCCTTCTAGGAAAGTTTGAACCTCATTGTCTGTCAGCGATACGGATTTTTTAGTGTTTTCGCCGTCATTATTCGAGAAAGCTCCCACAAACAACTTGTACTGAGAATCGCGAAGGTTTCGCCGTTCATTCATCAACCTGACCGAGTGGCGTCAAAGGCGAGTGACGTGTAAGCAGCTAATTGGTTAAATCAACACACGCGAAAAAATACGATATTTTTTCACGTGTGTTGTTACGGCTTTTCTCAGGGCCGGAAATCCTTGCATAACACCGCAGATTATGTGATAAAATTTATTATCCAGCAGGCCGTCCACGAAAAAAGAATTTGTCAGTTTATGTGGAAATGCAAAGCAGTTAGAAGCAAAAATGATGGATTAGATTTTGGGAGTAAAATACTTCATCGTTTTCGACACCTGGATTATATTGACATGGATTATATTGAAAGCCATGTTCGAGAAGGGGTGGAATGCAAAAAAACATAACCTGGCGAAAACAAGAACTAGCTCGAAAGTTAGTTTTCGTGGTAAAATATCC
This sequence comes from Pocillopora damicornis, assembly GCF_964200805.1. NCBI lineage: Eukaryota > Metazoa > Cnidaria > Anthozoa > Scleractinia > Pocilloporidae > Pocillopora > Pocillopora damicornis. Next base: position 15,374,010 of record NC_142672.1, read on the forward strand.
ATTGCCGACCTTAAAAGAGGCAAAAACCTTTTCTTCCGATTTTAAGGCCAAATTATTACAAATATTGATTAAAATATTGGATGGCGTTAGATAGATTACAACCCGTTCCTCCTCCAAGTATCCTAAATCAAATAAAACTGCTTTCTCTCGTAATACCATAGTCATCGGAGTCCTAATCGATTTTGCAATCTACGGAATATTATAAATGAGATCTATTCGATTGGGAAAATTGTCATTTAAACACTAGAGTTCTTTTCAATTGGCAGCAGAAAGCGGCGTCAGCAAGCTCACCTGTAGATTCTGTAGTAACAAAAAATGATCACGCACAGTGGCAGCACGAAGCCAATAAAAACCAGCAACATATTGTACGCCACTCCAGCCTTCGTTTCCGGCACCCAATTGGGACAGCAGCTGATACCGGAGGCGCCTGGGACGAATTCGTTCCAGCCCACTAACGGCGGGATCATGGCCACTACTCCATACACCCAAGTGAATGTGATAATGGCAGCCATTTTGATGGTGGAGATTTTTGTTGTCTTGGTGACTGAACTGACACCGTGAAACATAACCAAACTCATCATGGTCAGATTGGCGATTGAAGCGATGCCAGTAGAGCCATTGATAAATCCCGACCATATGCAGCTTATCCGACTTTCACGAACGTTAAGGCCAGAGGACGTATAGTTACTTGCGACGACCACAGGATAGCCAAAGACAATTATGACGATGTCAACAATCGCTAAGTTTATCATGAGTGGAGTGATGTTTTTCTTTTTGTGTTCAGGGCAACGTAAGACCAGGATTGTCAGAACATTGCCAACCGAACCGAATACCAAGATTAGGGTCATGACGATACCATATGGAATGAGGATGTTTGCACTCAGATAGAATTCTTGATTGCTGTTAATTGTTGTCGGAGTCGTGCTCAGAACTCCAGTTGACTGACTCATGACTTTCCTTGTCAAAGCTTTACGCGTTTGAATCGTGATCAGTTGTTAGACTTGCAACTTTCTGTTACGTTTATCAGTTCTGTAAAGGAGTTTAAAACATTTTCATGTAAATAGATATAAAGACAGATAATATCATTAAAAAATATCTATAGTTCACTTGCCGTTTGGTAGCGATCTCGCACACTTCATGATATGACAGCAATCTTTGTTTTGTAGGCATGTTGGGTTGTAATTACCTATCTATGAGTGTAAAACTAAGAGTTTCGTATCTCCCTAATTCATTGTGCGAAAAGGCTTAAGCACTGAGTTTGAACTTTGCATAGAAAATATTGCTCATCTTTGGTAGTAGTTTTTCATTATTTATGGAAACGAAGCTCTTTGTTTCCAGTAGAGAAGAAAGGTTTAAAAGTACGGCGGCAAGATTTAAATTATATCCGAAGAGCTTAAAGGATCTTGGTCAACCACGCCCCTGTATTTGTTTACTTTCGGAAAAAGCACAATAACGTTCTTACGATAATCAACATCAAGGGAACATCAGTTGAGGTTCTCTTGTTGGCACAAAATTAATTTGATGGTGAATGAAACTAGAGACATAATAGAGGAAGCGACGATGATTGAAGTCCCACGTAGGATACATTGGTTAGGATGCAAGAGCACTGGAACCATCAAATGAAACATTAAGTCCAAAGACGATGGTATAAGAAATAACGGATATTCCGGTGCGTGAACGCAAAGCATTTTTCGATTGGATATTTTAGTTCATAATACAAATTACGAACCACAAAGCACTTAGATTAAAATCCTTCCGATCGCGCTTTTTCATCATTTATTAAGTTTATCCAGCGAATGAATGCGAAGCGGAGGCAAACACATAGGGCGAGTCACGGACAAGAATTCTTATGTTTGCCTCTGTCTTGCATTCGTTTGCTTGATAAACATAATAAATAATTAAAAAGCGCGGTCGGAAAGATTTTAATCTTAGTGCTTTGTGGTTCGTACTCATTGCGAAAGAAACTAAAACATCTCATGAAACAATGATTTGCGTTCACTTACCGGAATATCCATTATTTTCTATACCATCGTCTTTGGACTTAATGATTTATATGCTGGTTCCAGCCCTCTTGCATTCTAACGAGTGTTGGAAAGGTTAACGGCAAACACGACACTTGTACCTGACACAGAGATGAGCATGCTCGTACGCTTCTAAACACATCCGAACACGTCCAACATATCGCTAACCATCACATTCTTGTTAGCTTTATTAGAAAACCCCACGCGTATCAAAATAACAAAGCGTAGTTATTAAAACAAGGAATGACCTAAAAAAAAGAACTTAAATGGCCTGTAATGACCTAAACAAAAGGAATAACCTAAAATAATCTTGACTGATGACTAAGATGGCCAAAAATGAAAATAACCTCGACTGATGTCTAAAATTACCAAAAATGACGTTCAAGCCTTACTCAAAAGATCCAAAATAGTAGTTGGTAGTAGCACAATGATCTAAATTGTTCTAAGTGATCTAAACTGGCATTTTAAATAAAACTGAGATAAAATAGCTTTCAGTGATTTATGGCAAATTACATAACTGAGTGCTTGCCTAAATAATACTGAAACGCAGAAGGTGCCCTGAACAACTGGAGATTCCTTTCCCGATAATTACCACGCGGTTTGGCTTTGCGCGAAGTGCCTAGTTTTTCCCCAGCAACGCGGATTTGATTGGTGCGAGGCCCCACTTTCGCTTAAACAATGAGTTTTTGATTGGTGCAGCTATTTCATAAGGGAAGACACAAAATTATCTTTTATTCGTGCGCTTCCCTTGCTCGTGGTATGGTTTCCTGAACACTTCTAGTTCCAGGTACGTACGCTTACAGATAAGGTTTTTAGCTCGCGCATTCAGTTCTGCCGTTCTGTTCTATATAGCTGGCAATTACTATTTTAAATTGTTCTGATAAAATTTAAACGTCATTTTACGTCATTTTAGTCATCAATGTGGATTTCTTTCGACCATTTTAGGTCAATACATCTGTCAAGGTTATTTTAGGTCACTTTAGGTCATTTGAGACATCATTCAAGGCAGTTTTAGGTCATACCTTGTTTTAGTAATTTCGAATATCAAAGAAGCACGTACACAAGAGGAGTGAACACTTCTCTCGCGTGGATGACTGTTTCTCGATGGAGACGGTAGCTTTTACCTTTGCATGTCATTTAATTCACTGCTTCTGATACCATTTTAAGGTAAAAGAGCGAGTCTGCAAGCAAATGAGCGACGGGAAATTATAAACGAGTTAATGAAGCCCGGCGATATCTTGGCCTTGAACATGTAATAGTTAGTTTATTACTTAATGAGGTATGCAAAGAAGAACTTTGCAAGTCTACTTCGTTCGGTGACGGTGTATTTTTGTCAGCAAGTGGTGTGTAAATAGTGTCACCCTCCTGACGACATAAAATTCCGTCTAATTTCTATTATGGTAGTGGACAGAGAAAAGGTCTTAAAGAAATTTGTTCTTCCGATACATGAAAATCGTTTCCTTCCAAAATGTTTTATTACATTAATAATAATAAATAAAGTTCGGATATAACACGCGCTGTTGTTGGTTGAAAGAGCGTGCTCTATCAGAGTACAAAGAATAGAGATGAGCTAAAACCGTCACGCCATTTGCCAAATTGTATTATGTCCGACCTTTCCCGGGACTTCTCTCGGTCTTTTTTTCGTCAATTGAAAGTGAAATTTCGGAACAAGCGGGCCGGCAAATAGCAACAGAAGTACCAAATAAAGGTTTGTAAACATGCCAAGCGCCGTAATTTACGTTATTATAACGTGAGAAGAGACTGTTGCATTGAGAGCTTTGATGGTTTTTAAACTTTGATGGTTTGACATTTTTGATAGGTTTAGTCTAGTTCAACCAATCAGATTATGTGAACCATTCTAACAAGGATTTTAATTGGCTCCTTTTTCTCGTGCTGTAGATCGATCAATCGCTCAATCGGCCGGCTGAATGCATATGGCAAAGCGTGAAAAATGCAGCCCATTTAAAATGAGAAGCTGACAAGTTCCTTGAAAAGCAACAGCTGCTGTATAATACACAAGACGTACAGATCGCGACGCTTCGATTGTAGTCAAGCTCCACCATATATTTTGTATCATTTCACATACCATTAAATACTTCAACCACAGATGCAGCCTGTTGCGACAAAAAAAATGTATTTTGTTTCTTTCTTTCTTAACACTGCAGCAGACAGTCTGATTTAGTTCCGTCCCAGCCCCCCTCCCTTTTTTAACGATGTTATTAGAAACTTGCCGTGCATATATCTATAGGTATATATATTCCCCTTTTTTATTATTATTTTCCTTGAGATTATGTATTTACTCCATATATGGGTGACAATAAAGATGGACATTACTTATCCTTTTGTTTCTAAAAAGGGTATTTAGTCACTTCGCTGACATATCAACTTGTCGACAATCAACACCTTTTATAGTAGACTCGGCAAGTTAATTAGTGGTTTCGGCGTGTTGACTTCAACATTGATGAGTTTGCTTATGATGACGGCGAGTTGACATGTCGACGAAGTGATCAGTTACTGTTACATTGTAAAAGAAGCGGAGAAAAGCATAAGGACCCTTTTAGGTATTTGCTGCTCCAAGCTATAGAAACTTGGCGATAGCATTTCGTCGATCAAGCAGTAAATGTGTCGCAGCGGAAAACAGAACCTTGCAGTCTAAATACTTAAACGTCCACTTTAACGCTTGGGTTTGTAAAATTTCGTGCTGTATATGAAAACAAAAAGAAATAAAAAAAAATTCCCTCCATAGGTGGTTTACAAATCGTTTTGAAAATCATGAAACTATACATGGGGAACGATGTTGTTTAAGAGATTCGCTTTTCATAAGAATTGGTAACAGGGTGTTTAAGAAAGGAAAGTAGTACGGAAAGTTAATGGTATGTGCTCAAACAAAGAAGAAATATAAAAGGTGCATGTTATGTTAGCAATTCCAGAAACTCAAAAGTTTGAATTGTGTGTTTTGGGTTTTTCCTTTCCAGGATTGATTCTTACGAGAGATTCCTTCTTATGTTCATGCAATCGTAAAAGCAACTCGCCCTGTTTTGGATAATTCTACACCCGGTCTCCATCTTGTTCGTCATTTCTGTCAACTCAACTTCACACAATCGATATGGTACCGTTCGCTATCTCTCGCGTGATAGCCATGTGATCATACTCCGGAAAATACGAGAGCGCCCACTAGTCTTGAAGACGAGTCAGCAAAGTTACCTTTTTAACACTTTGACGCGCGCGAAGAGTTTAAAGCCCCCCTTCGCGCGAATAGTTTCTGCCGTATTAGTTTATCGGCGACAAGAAAATAACACGTAAGACATTTCCATACGAAAACTAATTTCCAATTGAATATCAGCTGCGTAATTTTACAAGTGTAGGAAAAGAAAAAACGAAGATGATCATCCGTCACTGTCAACCTTTATCCTTTGACCTCTAAGAGTGACTAATAACTAAATTCTCCGTACAATATCACCACTGAATCACAGATTAAAGTCCCGAGAATAAAGGAAATGATCACCAACTTAAGTAGCTCTTGACTGCTAAACAAATTCTCCTCGTCAGCACATTAGGAAAAGTATATAGAACAGTATGGAGAATATGCATACTGATGTTAGAGTGTAAAGGCTTTATACACATATGACTACCTTTATGTGAAGAGACGCCAAAAAAAACACATATTTAGAATTCCAGAAAGTTTACTCATGAATTTTTCGAACACGTCCTTGTTGCATAAAAATTTGGGAAAATATGCTCTTAAATGGCAATAAATAATTGAAATCACAAATCGAATTAACTGGCGTCAACTAATCGAGTTAGGGGCTTGTCAAGAGAACTTGATTTTAACCATACTGTTTTTTCCCCTGAAGACTTCATAGATATAAAATCGCCAATTTGTGGAACAAAAGAGGTAAACAAGGTGGCTTATAGAAAATTCTCTCTGAAGCAATCCAGTTGTTCGAGAATTTTTGATATCATTTCCCCTCCATTAGTTCAGTCTTTAGCGGAAAGAGGGGAGGGGGAGAGTCTTACTTTAAAAAAAAAATTTAACAGGATTTAAGGTATGCCTTCACTCTTGAAATTCCCATCTTATAAAGCTGACCCTATTTACCTTGAAAACAGTGCCTTACTGGGTAAAGCATCCTCGTAATCTCTACATCCCCCCCCCGCCCAGTCAAGCTCTTCGCCATTTTCGTCAATAGCTCGTTTGAGGTGCAGTACCTGAATTTCACATAAACAGATATGTAGAACTTACAAATGAAATGATACGTACGTTAGAGAAGAGCGTGACCTTGTACCTTTAACCAGAAGCTCTCGCCCTGTTTAAAATTAACTCGGTAGTGTTTCAAATGCAACTCCTGTTGAGAATTTCCCGAAGCAAGCAAATCTATGGCAAGTGCGTTTTTCTGGTGAGTTAATTAATATTCATGACTATCACCTGATTAGGAAAGATTTCACGTGAAATTTTTCTGACAACAATTGATTTCATTTGAAGAAGTTAACACTTTCCGTTAGGTAGATCGTGTGACTGGCTGGTTAGTGGACGACAGGTTACGCCTCACGCTGTGAAAGCTCTGAGGAAGATTTTCGCAATTTCCTACACACCTGTACTGCGAGAGAGATTATTCGGATCATCACTTTTAGATGAGTGGGTTCAAATAGAGAGACTATGCTTAAAAACCCCTGCAAGTCTTCGTAAAGAAAGTTCCGCTTTTTCATTAGAACAACTAGTTGAACCCATTACCAAATCTTGAGATCATAGCATGGAAAGCTCTTGAACTTAAACAGTGTTATTTTGCCCTATCCTCTCACGTGAGAGTGCTGTGTAGATTAATTGTAAAAAAATCTGCATTGCATTCTTTTTTTCTCACTGACTGATTTGAAAATCAAAGGAACGAGAGGAAGCAAAAAAAAAATTTCGTCGTTTGACGTAAGACCTATGACCACTTTTAACCCTTTAACACCCAACATTGATACATGTATACATTTTCTCCAAACTGCTCTCCACACATTTCCTAGGATGCTGCCCAGGAGGATTTGTTTAACAATAACAAGCTTCTTTATTTGCTTTCTTGTGATAACCCTTATGTTTGTTTCAAGTGCGATGCTATAAGGTGAAATTAGATCCCAGCCACTCTTAGGAGTTCAAGGGTTAAACTGTCTAAACTCTCACAGGCTTTAGTCACGTTCATTACTGTATCAATAGTGGTGTGCGGAAAATTATAAAATTCAAAATAATGGTGAAAATCTTAGGGTTATCGGAGAAACCAAAGCATTTTCATCGCGAAACTCGTTAACAGGATGTTCAAAAAACAGGTAAAAAGGCTGCGTAAAGTATCATGAGTGTTAGCCAAGTTTAGGCACGTGCCGCCATGTTGCCTGTATCAGACGATCGCTGTTTTTCATAATGCGATTACAAATTGACGATAACAAACACACCGGTTTGCTGAAAAAAAGTAAGTTTTGTATGAGATCTTATCGTTCGCCCAGTGAATGAGTCATTATCGTTATCGGTAAGGGAATAAAAACAATGAAATTAACAATTGATCTTAATGTTCTTCATTATCGATCGGAGAGGAAAGTAGAGACGAAACTTCTCCCATCTGATGTGTTTTCCTGCCATCGCGCCCGACTCAGCCATGGTCGTGATGGGTTTTCGACAGTCAAGACCCTTGGTATTCTGGAAAGTTTTGCCTGGCAAGACATTGAGGTTTCTGCTCATTTCAGGGGTTGATTCAATTTTTTCGCCTAACAGTTAAATTTCCGTTTACGTAACGGTTAACCCAATTGAGACCCTCCATGGCTAACTCGCGCTTGGCGCTTGCTCTTGCCTTTTTCGTAAAAATAAAAAACTAAAGCAAAGTCGTATATGCCTGTGGTATGGGCTGAGCAGAAATTAATTAGTCCAATGGATTAGTGCTTTGATCCTGTAAGCATGCGCGAAAAAAAAAAAAACGCAGCGGGACCTTGTGAAAATTCCATATTTATAATATTTAACGCACGCAAGAAAAAGAAATCCACCGATTAATATCACCTTTGGCAAGGGCTTCAATTGAGGCCTAAGGTTGAAAATTTTTTATCTTTAAATCCATAAATATTCTCGCAAGACTTGTCAACGTCAATGTGTTAGCGCCTATCCAATAATCTAGTATCTTTTTGAGAGACCTTAGTTTATGAGAGAGAGATAGAAAACTAGTCTGACGAAATTCCGACTTGGTAATTATTTCATCACTCCCACGCTCGAAACAAATGAGGCACATCCTAGTCAATTTCTTAACTTGACGACTGCGCATAAAATTAACCATCTTCCATTATCTATTGACACCAACGGACAAGTTTCTGCTAAATTACTACACCAGGAAAAACTTTCGGTTTAAATATCGCAGCTTCTTGTCTTCGCCTTAATCACGTAAAAATGCTGAAATTACCTAAATATATCAAAAGAAATCAGGATTGATTCCCTTCCATTATAACCCAATCTGATCAATACTTCTAAAGGTGTCAACCTTCTTTTCAGTTTTAAAAAATGTGTTGATTTTCAAAATATTCTGGAATCATCCGCCACTGATGAAGAGTTTAAACTCCGCTTGAATCATATAAACTCTGTAGTTTTAATTTCTCGAACAGGTACATTCCGGTGAGTGGCGGAGTACCCTTGAAATAAAAAAATATTGATTTATAGGCCGCGCAGTGTTTTTTTTAAAACAGGCTACTGTTACGTCGGAAGTTTAAAAGCTTCCAACGTAGGAGGACAACGGAAAAGATATCTGACATCGTCAAGGCAGCTTACTCAAAACGAGACACTCAACATTGCAAAGCAGAGTCCAAAAGCTAAGTCTCGACCAAAAGATTTCAGATATTACGGATCTAACTGTCGTGATTAGGAAAAAAATTTTTCTCTAAGTTTTGAGGTATGATCGACTGATTGATCGCGGCAACGCCTTAAGCCGAGTGCTTTGTTTCAACACTTATTCCAAATTAATAGGTGACCAGAAGCAATAGGCGAATTATCTTATTACTGACCTGTGTTTGATAAATTATAAACAGATGCTCACCGGTAAGTTCCAACTACGGCAACTGCTGCAAATAGGCCCGAAAACAAATTTAGAATTCGACGAGGTTCCATAGCTCAGTTGACATCAGCACCTAACTGGTACCTAAATAGACCGGGTTTACGCCCTGTTGGTGCCTAAAATCTATCTTCAGGCTGCACTCTGAGAAATACTTATTTTTAGGTTTTAAAAAAGCCCACATTTCTCTTTGAAAAGAGGGGGCTTAAATTTTGCTAATGAGGTCTGTATTTCTGTGACCATTTACCAAGTTTTTGGCGATAAAATGATAAACAGGAAGGACAGCTTCCTCTGCCATGCACAATGCTTTACAAAACGCATCTGAATCTTTCAGATAAAAGTCTCTATTTGATCATACACCATTCTTATTAAAATTGATGATCTAAAAGTATGCTGTTGTAAAACCTTTCTACATATTCATAACAAAATCAAATTACTCAAATACAAACTTTTTTAAATATTAATTCGTTTTTCCCGTTCAATTTTCGTCTTCTTTTATAATTTAAATAGCTGAGAGTAGTCTGAATAAGACCAAACATTACCGACGAAAGTTTTCGAAAACTGAACCAAGTATTGTAATAGTAAAATTGAAACGAGCTTAGAGGTCTTTGATGGCTGTTGCGAATTCTTGTGGCAATTTATTGAGAGTGTAAAAACTTTTCCGAGGCGCAGTCGGTTGTTTGCTGAAGCAATTTTGATCAATAAATCTGAAACAGTGTAGAACAAAATTTCTTCTCTCGTATCCTTACAAATAATTTGTGTCCGATAAGAATAAAAAACATAGAGCAAAAACTACTTAAATACCTTGAGAAAATCAAAATGCTCAGCAACTGAAGAATAGCGTATTCAAAGAGCTGCGTCTGCGGGAAACGGCGAGAGGAGTGCTCTGAGATACAGTGTTAATCACATTCAGTTTCCACGAAACCCTGCTGCCACCTATAATAGGAAGTAACCATATCGACTTGAAAATCGAATCGCTTTGTAAAATATTCATTGGGATATACATTTACACTTTGTATTGTCACTAAAGTTATTAACCAAAAACGAAAGAATTAATTTCATTTTTCAGAGAAACTAATGGAACATGATTAAAAAAGCGAGAAACTGTGAAAATCTAAATTGAGTTTTGGATAATTAAAAATTGCTCAAACATACATGAAGGCTTCATCAACTTCTGTTGATAGAATCTTGGCAATAAGTCTTACTAAAGGAATAATTTTCATCTTACTTTTGTCGTTATGAACTTTTTTATATCAGTCTAGACAGAAAAACTGGCGAGCTTGTCACCAATCACAGTTAAACATAAGCTATCTAATCAAAGAAATCGAACAGTAAACATAGAACTGATGGTGATATTGAATGCATTATCAAATATCATGGCTAGAGCTGATAGAATCGAGGTGAAACTTTCTATCTCAACAGTAGCAGGTGGCTATAACACTTCACGCTATGTTTTTCATTAAATCCCCAAGGTAAAGAATCGTCATCATCATTAACATCGACCTAATTTTCACCAAAAGTAAGTTCAAAGTGAAATTCCAAAAAAGCTGGTTTTATCAGGTTCAAGAAAGGGCTTTCTTAGAAAAGCTCGCTGAGATTTTAAGGACTGGACAGGGCTGTTCAGTTCTGTTTCGTGAACAATCTAGCGTTGTCTGGTCTCTGTAATGAGAATTATTCACGTTGGTGACTGAGCTGAAATCTCAGATGACTAATGTCAGTATTCTCCTTCACAGCCTTTGTTTACTCTCATCCGGAATCTTTTTTGGGGTCGATCAAACGAGACCAGACTTCACCGAAGATTGTATTCGTTACAAATCGGGCATAAATTTCTCCCATAAACAAAACGCAAACTCTCAGAGCGTTTCGGAGTTTTACTATAAATCGTATGCTTAACTGTTACAATCTCCATCTTGTCATTTTCACTTAGTAGGCGATTTCTGCTCGATTCTCCCAAAGCTTTATTGCGTATGCCTGTTTGTGTCTTATTTTCACACTCAATAATTTCAATGATCAGTCGGCCAGTTGTCTATCAGACCACAAAGAACGAAATTAAACTAGGCTACGGATCTTTTTGTGGTTTATAACCTCATTACTTTGATAAAGATCAAAATACAATACCTTGTCTTTATAACCTTTTTCTCCTCCGGTACCTATAAAGGATCTCCTTTCCAGAAAGTTCACAGTCATACGAATTCCGTCATCAGATAAATCTGGGCAACATTTTTATCAAATTTGTTTTTAAGTTTCTTCTTTGGCCAATTAGGGAAGACAGACAAAAGCGTGAAATATTTGCTAAAATGGTTTCCTGCGGATCTGCGTACATATGGAAACAAAAGGACTAGATATGGAAAAATTACTTACATCTGTCCTGACACTGAACTATTTGCATGCAAATCACTAAAATAAAATTAATATATATCTACACATGAGTTGCAGGTTACTAAAAAAAAGTATAACGTTTAAAAATTTCCTGAATGGCCCAAATTGGCCGTGAAAGTCATCCCTTTTAACTCACTTCGGCCAGTGTGACGCGAAAACGCTTAGGCTGACGAGGTTTTTTGGTGTTATCATGAACAGCGAGCTCCCTATCAAGTGAACTTTAACTGTAACGTGGATATAAGCATTTTGCGACTGACACGTCAAGAATAAGAAATACTAATTAATTAACTAAAATTTGTACACCACTCCGACTAAAACATCAATTTCAGACGGTATTAAATACTATTTGTGAGCGTTTGTTTGCTTGTTGAAGTCGTATTTTTGTAAATTAAAATTAGCACCCGGCTTATGGACTTCATATGACAAAGATGAAGACAGTTACACGATACATAAATATCAATGTTTAGGTTTTCTGCAGATATTTTTCGATTATATGAAAAATCGAGTAAAAATCTTTTGTTGCAGTTATGTGTTATAGAATGACTGATGGAAAAGAAAACAAATTCTTGCGATTTAAGGAAGCCCTAATTATTCACCCTAAATTAAAACACTCTCTTGTTTAATTTCTAGGGAATGATGGAAACTTATTTACGAACCTTTACTGACAAATCCAAGACGTCTGAAGCCAATAGTTGTTTAAATAGACATCGCTGACCCGGAAAAAGCAGCAATCTATGTAATTTAATCATAATATGCGTGGGAAAATGAGGAAACTTCTCAGTGGGTATAAACTGGATGATAATGAAAAAGATAAAACCAGCCAGGTAAAGAATATAATTGTTCTATTCTCACACTACGTGATGCGTTACAAAAGAAAACATTAATATGTATTGTACCATGTGGCTTTCCAGGTAAGCTCGATTCTCTTGATCGATAAATTCGCAATTTTGAATCTGTATCATTTAATGATGAATTTTAGTTATAATTAAATGATCTCTGATACTGAAGTATTTTGCGAACAAGACTGAGCGAAGCATTTGATAGCAAACAAAACTCCATGAACTTCAGAACCAACAAGTCGGATCAAAATTGCAGTTTTCTGTGTGCCAAATACAAAACTCAATTTCCTAGTAAGGATTTTGATTTCACACAAAAGTTGCGAAAACTAAAGAATAAATGACTGCATAAATGAATAAAAAAAGTGAATGAATCAGTAATTGAAAAAAATTAAACTATTTGTATATTCAATTTTTCACGATCAAAAATACGAACAGTTATAAATGTTGGGGCAAAATAAAATGTGAAACCACCGGAAACGAAGGTGCTCAAAATACATGTATACGTCAAACGTCAAAACATTTTGAGTGGTTTCCTTTTTTTGAAAAACTAACTTTTGACTTGGAGTAGGATACACAGCACTGGCTCCATTAGAAAAAAAAGAAAGGTTTTCGAAGCGGAAGATTATAGAAAGATTTCACGCGACGAACCTATCGGTTGTAATTTAATGTTCACTGTAAAACTCTTTTCGATTGATTGTCGTAAAACCAAAATTAAAAAATCAAAACAGTCAATCTGAAAAGCCAATGAGAACTTAGAGCAAAAACAAGAAAACTCCCAAAGTGCGGGAAAACGCGGACGACCAATTCGTGATTCGTAATTTCGCATGGTTAAGAGAGCAGTGCGAGTTTTCTGGACCAATCACAGTACGAAGTTAAGCAAAAACGATGCAATCGTGGATTATTTTCGACACTCATTAAAAATTGCTCTAATTTCCATGTAATAGCAATCATAGTTGTGGGAGTCATTTTATACCGTACCGCCGACTTTAATCTCATCCTATACATAGGTTCTATTTGAGTATGACAAACCATTTCCGAATAATGATATGGTATTATGGTAAACGTGCTGTCCAACAGTGAATCGAAAAAACAATATTACGTCAATGCAGCTATTCTAAAAACCTATTTAAGACGACAAATTATTAGCGAAACAATAGAGAAAATGTCAGTTGAATTGCCCTAACAAATGGTTCAATTCTGGAAAGGAAAGGAAAACACACATGTTTAATTGATTTCTGTGTCAATAGATGTCAAAAAGGACAATAGATAAATTTTTTCTAAACAAAGGTAAAATTACTTTTTGAGTGCATTCATGTCTTTTTAAATGCCTTATAGGCAGACTTTTGTGAAATGTGAACACTTCGAAGAGTCTTTTACTATACAAATCAGGACTTGAAATTATACACATAATAAGAAGCATGAAAAGGCTAAATTCCGCTGACTTGTAGCTTATCGCTCTTGGATGTCAACAAAATTCCATACTTTGAGATGATGAAACAGTATTTTCTTGTGATAATTCGGAAATTAAATGATACTCTGGGTGTGAAGGGTTAACGAGAAAGCTGTTTCAATCTTAGAATATACTCGAATGAAACAGGGTTTTATCATCAGCGATAGAACTCTAGTACTCTCCCAAACTCGGAAACCTCAAGGGTCTGCATAAACAAAAAATTGCTTGTATTATGCTGTTCTGGGTCATTTGTCTCATCTTACCCATTTGATATAACACACTCCACCTTCTAGGTTTTTTACCTACCTCGGTTCCAATGTCTCGGGAGCACTGATGAAAAAAAACTCAACACCTGTTGGATCGAAACATGATTACCGTCGAGTTTGTCGAACGAAAAACATATCCACTATGATTTACCCGACTAGAATTTTTGTAGAGAAGGGTCGAAAAAAAAACAGACGCGCTGAGTCATAGCACTGAGGCTCCGAAATCTCTTTGCGTCAAATTCATGTCAGGAAATTCAATTCTGATAATTTGTATCCAAGTCTGATTGACTTCAATTTACTTATACTCCATTTTAACCAATCACATTCACCACCCACTGACGGCATAAAGACAGGTCGTTTCTCGTCAAGAGCCTTAAAAGTCATTAGCGCTATTTTGACGCTAGATAACCATATGGCTATATCACAATGTGGCCATCTCCTGTTGTTTGGTTCGTATGCTAAATTACTCTTTTCCTTTGAGGGGGCGTGTAATCCATATGAAAAAGAGGAGTTTGGTTACTTATGAACGACTTTGATCGCCATTTTTTCGATGCAAGTTAAACTTGCCTGTGATTCACGGTAAGCCTGGTAAGTCAAGACTAAAACAGAAAATCCCATGTCATTTTTATGAAGCAAAAGTCATCACCAAACGAATGGTACATGGTGAATGTTTGTAAACACACTTAAGCTGTATCATTTCATATCTCCGGGACCAGATTTCGGTCTAAAGAGGCACTAAAAAATTTCATAATAAACATGGTCAGTAAATGACACTTATGGCTCTTTGTCGGGAATAATTGGTCGATTTGTTTAAGTGTTTAAAAGCACTTTTTGAAAACGATAAGCGAATCATTGATTAACGTGGAAAAAAGCAATTACACCTTAGCTGACGAAAAAAAACAGCTGGATGGTAAATAATGTATAATGTAAACAACTCCATTTGTAGCGCTTCGTTCTTTTCTAGCATCAACTTATCAACAACTTCTAGAACTACCCTTGTTAGAATATTTCACTTATGTATGTCTGTCCAACGATTTTGGCCACTCTGGCTATTTTTGCACGGTTTTATTACTGATACGTTTTTTTTTAATCGTAGATTAGTATTATACCGTGTTATCTGACTTAAAGACATTAACGTCTGCGCTTTAAACTGCTAGCAAGCCCTTTCTGATTTTTGTAGCAGTTCTGGCAAAGGAAGATTACTATTATTTGCTACAATTTATACAATTCCACTACAAAATGAAAAAGAGTTTTATAGTTGTTTTTGCCGCATTTCTTGTCTAAATCCGAACCACTCGGACTCACATAAGCTTATCGTGTTTAGAAAGTAATAAGCCTTCAAAGGTCCATATTCAATTAAATACTCAGAAGACCTCACAGGGCTGCCTGCAATATGAATATTTTTTTCACTTTTCTCTTTTTTTTTCTTCTCTCTCTATGCCTGACTTCAATTTCATAGACTATTTATGAAGTATGGTTTTTTTTTTTCAACTACGATATTGATCGTAAAATTGAAACCAAACCAGTCTGGCAACCAATGGAGAGCCTCCTCGGGGATAGACAACCCCTAAAATTCGATACATTCCTAATCGCTACTTAAGAAACGGTGGATTACGTACTATTCGACTATTTGGTGCCAAAAAAGTTTTGTTGGCACTCCTCGTATGCTGTGTCGTACGCAGTATTCGTCTCAATAACTTCACTCGTCTTCCCTTTTTCCTCGCCATCGTTACCTTACGCCGACTGATGGGAATGTTTAATTTTTATACAGGCCAATGAAAGAAAAGTATAGGTGTTGGCAATGCAATTTGTTTCCTATCAAACTGAAGTCTGGCATACTATCAGCCATTTGATGTCTTCAGCTCCGACTTTAAAATTGCGAGTGGCTACCGCCTATAGAGAGAACCTTTTGACGAGCGTCACTAAAGGTACTTACCTGAACTTCACAGCACTTTTGGTCTTCAGAGCTTCGCTTGTCTTCCCTTAGTCTTCGCCATAGTTGCATTGACCGTGTGTTTAAAGTATGAAATTTTGTAAGGATGATAAATGATTTATACAGGCTAATTTAAATGAGGGAAAGTACGCATGTTCGCAATGCAGTTTCTTATGAACAAACTGAAGTCTGGCGCACTATCAACCACGACTTCAGCTCCGATTTCAAACAGGAACTGGCCACCGTTTGTTGAGGGAAGCTTTTTATGAGTGTTCATTATCACAGAAGTTACCTCCTGAACACACCACACGTTTGGTTTTTTCCTCGACAGATCCGGTACCGTATACGCATGCTTGAGGCGTGATTCCACCGTGAGCGATGTTAATTTTCCCAACTTATTTGGTGATCTGTGCACGATGCAACGAATTGGGACGATACGCATCGGTGTTTTGTGGAATCTGTCGTTCATTTCTGAGCATACGTTGGGATTGTAGATAACCCAGGCCTTAGCTAGCAAATCTGGGCCTTCTGTTGAGTCATGTGTCAATACTTTAGAACCCCGAATGGTGATCATGATGCTGACGATAGCGTTCAGAGACCAGCTCACGAGGAAGGCTGCAATTGACATGGAATCATGCGTGCGACTTTGATTTCGGATTTTCTTCTGCTAACTTGAATTAAAGGGCTTCCAATTATTGGTTGCTGTGCTTGAATAAACCGGCCAATAAAACGAGTTCTTTAGAGCAATTTTAAATGAGTGTCCAAAATAATTTTGGATTGCTTTGGATTTGTAACTGGCTAACCGATTAGATGCCGAATCAAAGCCCAGGACGACTTTGTGACTAGCATTTTCCCGCACTCTAGGTAGCTTGTTTGTATGTTTATTTATTTTTTAAGTGTTTTTTACTAAATACTCACGATATTTTCTTCAAAGTTTGATTCACAGTGTGGACTTAACCCGATGGAATCGAGTAGTTTTCCAAAGAATAACTTAAAGTCGTCGTACGGCTAAATATAACTCACTTGTCGAATCCAATGCAAGGAGAATGGACTGAGAATAATAACTGCACCTATTCTCCTCTTTCATCTTCACTACTGGTGAAGAAAGTTCACTGACCTATATATTCTGTAATAAGAATAGTGATGACGCTTAATAGCAAAACAAAGCCGACGAAAACTAACAACATATTGTACCCCACTCCAGCCCATGTTTCAGGCGACCACTTCGGACAGTAGCTGATGACGAAGGCGCCTGCGACGAATTCGTTTCAGCCCAGCGACGGTGGAATCATGGCCATCACTCCGTACGTACGCCTACGTAAGAGGAATGATGCGGGCCATTTTGCGTCTGGGGATTTTTAACTTGTTGCTGACCTTGCTTATGGCAGAATGCATTACCAGACCCATTATAGTCAAGTTAGCAATGAGATCGATAACAACAGGGCCGTTGATAAATCCCGACCAAATTCACTAGAGTGACTTTTACGCATGTTGAGCTTGGAGGAAGTAAAGTTGGCTGCGAGAACGACTGGTTATCTAAAGACAATAATAATGATGTCAGCGATCGCGAGGTTCACTGATCATGAATGGGGCGATGCTCTTGTTCCTGTGCTCTGTGTTTTTTTTTTTTTTGTTTGTTTGTTTGTTTGTTTCTTTTTTTTCACAACGATAAGTTTTCATGACCACTCTCTGAGTTCTGCTTTTTTACTCCGAATTTATAAAAAGATACATTTGAATATTTTTTCACCGAACGTGTTTCAAGGAGGTGAATGAAAGGATTTCTACGCCTCCCAATATACATTAATTCTCATACCTCATGCTATTGTGTGTACTTGTGACTTTTCTAACAATAACAGCGAGTGAAAGTGAGATTTTTTCGCTCCCATTGTTATTAACGGTAATTCGTTTACTCTATCAAAAAATAGATATAAGTATTAGGTTGTAATGTCTGTTGATTTAGGACGGAATAAAAATAAAATAATTCTGTTACAAATACTATTCCCTTCTGTCCTATGACTCCCAGACCCCTTAATTTCGGTTCCAGGCCTTACACTCGGTGATTTGGTTTTATCAACTAAGTTGGTTATGTAAATTCGACACACCCGTTGGTCGCGCCTAAAAATTGGGCACCACGTTAACAAAGCTCATTTAACGCCGGTAATATTCTTATTCAGAACAAGAAATCAACCATACATGGTCTTAACATTCTTAACATAAAAAACACACTTTATAAGTTTGGGTACGAAACGACCGAGCTGGGTATGAAAAGACTCAACCGACTGGGTACGAAACGACCGTGGGTACGAAATGACCGGTAACTAAAACTGACCTTCATACATGACGGCAGACATGCATGCTTGTTTTTTTTGTTTGTTTGTTTTTTTGTAAGTGGGTATTTCTGTATAGAAAGAGAAGAAGAAAAAAATTTGATGAAGGCTGTGAACCAAGAACAATGGTAAGTCTGCCTCTTTTCTCCTTTGATACAATTCCAAAATAAGCGTAGCCAACCTGTCAAACAAGCTTTTTTACTGAATGAAATAACTTTGCAATGTCGCGGGTTATAACCTATCAAATATTTTTTTCTCGTGCGTCACTGATCTACACGCTTCACGTGATCGAGTATTCCTCAGCTTAAACTGGCGAACATCACAAAATATGCCCCGTGTGATATTCCCCAATTTTCGAACCTTGCGCCTACTACGATATAGATGTTCGTTTAAGATTAGATTCAAGCTCACAGATTTCTTCGAACATCGCTTTCGGAAAACCATTCGCTTCTCGGAACAACAAAATAAAGGCTATTGTTTACATATGCCGAATCATCTTTTGTGGAAAATGAATCACCCTAGTGTTACAAAGCTGAGTTTACTTTCGGCTGGAAGCAAACACTTCTCCCGTGCATTGGAAATAAAGTAAACGAACACTAGCTAATGTCATCTCGGTAGTTAAGGTAAAACCCACTGAAAACCATAAAACATCATAGAAAGGTACTTATCTTTGAAGTTTCACTTAAGAAAAAAATTGCACTTGACATTAAAGTTTTTACTCTAGAAAAAGCATCACGCTGCCAAACAGAAAGAACAGCCAGTTACCTTCAAAATTTCAAGATGACTTAAAATTTTGTATTGAAATTTCTGCACTACACAAGGACTTTAAATTACAAAGCTCGCCTTTAAAGTCTTTTCGAGTACTTATGATATTTGTTTTACCCGTTTGCCACCACACAGCAAACATTGGTAAATATCCACAACGCTTCTGGATAGGCTTGAAGCTTTATAAATATTTCAAAAAACTTGTCTCGGTAAGTTTGTAACTTGCAACTTTCTACACTTGGAGCGAGGAATTTAAACGAAAGCTGTCCTTGATCACTTTGCTCGTTCCAGTTAAACAGAACACTTCAACAAACTGTGCACATCTTTTTCGCTTGTCGATCTTGAGCTAGTTCAAACACTCTTGAATGCTAATCTTGTCTTTGAACCTTCCTTAGATCGGAAATTACTGAATCGCGAGTAAATATTCAGGTACAGCTGTGTAAATTGCTCATAGTTGAATTTTCAATCAGCTTCGGTCGAAAAGCGTTGCACATATGATTCACGTTTTGCTGTTATGGCGGTCGGAAGTAACATTGACTTCCGGTCGCTTAAATTTGAAAAAAAATATATTTTTCAACGAACAAAGTAGGCTCCCACAACTTATCAAAAGAGCATTGCCATTGGTTCTAAATCCGACCTTGAAAATTGACACATTAACAAATGTTTGCAATCTCGTTCTCAAAGATTTTGCTCTCCCTGTCCCTTGCGGGCGTTCCGCCAAAGCGGTGGACGACTCACCACGTGACCATGCTTTGAATATCTTAAGAAGTTTTCGTCTCCAGAGCGTCATTTGTCTTAGTCCTCACTATCGAAAGCTGGTTAGAATTATAGACGATATATAAAAGCCAATGAAAAATATAAGCAAATAAAGGTGTTTGCTGTGCAATATCCCATGGACCAGCTGACTTTCTCTCCACTACGACTTATGCTCCGATTTCAAACAGAGACCGGCCACTGTCTGTTGAGAAAAGCTCTTGATGAGCGTTCATCATCACTGACGGCTCCTCCTGAATGCACCACACTTTGGGCTCTACCCCTCGGTGGATAAGGTATTGTGCACGCATGCGTGGGGCGTGATTCCACCGTGGGCGACATTTTTTTTCCGAATGGATTTGTTCCCTTGCGGAAGGTGCAACGAATTGGAACGATGCGCTTCAGGGTTTTACGGAATCTTTCGTTCATTGCTGTGTACACGATGGGATTGTAGATAACCCAGGCCTTGGCTAGAAGATCCGGGATTTCTGCCAAGTCAGGTGTGAGTACATTAGTACCCCGAATGGTGGCCAAGATACTGACGATAGCGTACGGAGACCAGCTCAAGACGAAGGCCGCAATTGACATGGCAGTCATGCGCACAACTTTGATTTCGGATTTTCTTCGGATGACTTGAATCGAAGCGCTTCCAATCGTTGGTTGCTGTGCACGGATATACCTGCAAAGTAAAGGATCCTGTCGAAAGCAGTTCTGTATTGTTTTGGTTTTCCCTCACATATCTATTTGACTTTCTTTGAGTTAGTTCCACCCTATCGACCAATAGATGCAAAATGAAGTCGATGGCAACCTTATGATCCGCTTTCCAGGTAAAGTTCATGTCATTTTTTTTCCTCGTCTCTTTTTCTTTTTTTTTTCTTTTATTTCATTTGTTCCCAGACTATATGTGATACCTTCCTTAATCTTTGATTTCCGTTGCGGAAAGCAACATGATTCACTCAATTTTTTGTCCTGATGGAATCAGGTAGTTTTTTTTTTTGACCATGAACTTCTGTGTTTCATAAAATAAAGTCCACGTTCTGGATGTTGATCATTCATTGCTAGTGTATTTCTCGTGGGAAAAATGTTAAGAAATATATATCGAAAGGATATTTCGATCAGACCGCAAGACCACAAATTGCTTGTCGAAATTGTGGTAAGCAGCATCGGTCGAGTATAATAATTGCCTATAATAATTACCCCTAACAAATATTGTTCACTGACCTGTATATTCTGTGATAAGAGTAACTAATGACGCTTAGTGGCAGAACGAAGCCAACGAAAACCAACAATGTATTGTACGCCACTCCAGCTTTTGTTTCGGGCGACCAGTTCGGACAGCAGCTGATACCAGAGGCGCCTGGGACAAATTCGTTCCAGCCCACTAACGGCGGAACCATGGCCATCACTCCGTACACCCACGTAAGGATAATGATGAATGCCACCTTGCATCTGGGGATTTTTGTTTTGTTGCTGACCTTGCTAATGACAGAATGCATTACCAGACTCATCGCAGTCAAGTTGGCAATGGAGGCGATACCAACTGAGCCATTGATAAATCCTGACCAAATGCACTGGGTCCGACTGTTACGAACGTTGAGCCCGGAGGACGTAAAGTTGGCTGCGACAACCACTGGATATCCGAAAACGATAATAATGATGTCGGCGATCGCGAGGTTCATCATGAATGGGGTGATGTTCTTGTTTTTGTGCTCGTGGCAACTTAAGACTAACATAGTCAGCACGTTGCCAACAAAACCCACTGCTAAGATGACCGCCATGACAACGATATATACAATAGGACCTGTATCATTTGGACGGAGCTGCGGTTCTTGGCTGGCGAGCATCGTTTGCGATGTGCTTGGAGCCTGAATTGACAAGTTATAGGCATTCATCTTTATTTGAACTTTTTATTCCCTTGCTTTGATCCTCTGACACGTGTGGTTTAATTTTGACCAGGATCTGTATTAACTAAAGAAAAAGAAATGTTAGGATGTGAAAAACTGATTACCGCCAAATACTTCTTCAAAATTAGACCGAAGCGAAGCTGTATCAGTGTTCACACAGAGGTTGTTTGAGGAAGATTAACTATTTTCGAAACAAATCGTTCAGCTATGTCAACGAGGAAATCGTACTCGCACTTGATTATCAGCTAAAGGTAGATAAGATCAGAAGCGAACGCGATGTTGTCAATCAAAAATAGGCAGTTTTGAAAGAACAAAGTTTAATTGTTGGCCATTTGACGGTAGATTTTATTCCAAATCCAATGTACCTCATAAAATAATACAATTTTTACTCTTGAAAACTTTAATGAAGCAATTTTTGATGAAAAGTTTGTTTTCAGCAAACTGAAATGGTGAGTACAATTCGGACGAAGTGGAAGAAAGTCAGCAGTGTCCTTAGGTTGTATGAATGAATCAAAGGATCTGAACATAAATGTATTTTGTGCGCATTGCAGCCAAAGCTTCATGTACAGGATAATTTTTGTTCTTATAAGAAATAACAGCTATTATTAGCCGCCTTTTGAAAGATTGACGGTCAAAATCTTCCATTTTTAGTCATTCACAATTAATATTTAAAGGTTAGAAGCTGATCCCAATCAGTACACTTCCTTCTGTGCCAAGTTTGTAAAAGGAAGAACTTAGTCTTTTCTCGTTAAATTCTGAATCGATCAGTCGATCATGATCACCAAGCGCACGATGATTTTTTGTCCCATCAAATTTTTCTAAGCCTTTACAAATCTTCAAAGGCGTCTTTGTCCTACCTCGAAGTAAGACAAATATTTGTCAGGCGTGATAGCCATGATTTGAAAGAAAACGTCAATCGGGAAATTAATTTCACCTCTCAAGTGCGAGTCTTTCAGGCAGTAGCCCGCAAAAATATGAGTGGCAATCAAAAAGTGAAGATGGGAGAATCGTACCTCAGGATGCTGCAAGACGATCAGGACACTCAGAATACAACGGTCATGGCTCCCAAGTTTCAACTGCATCTCTAGGTCCAAGTACTGCTCAATTTGTATATCCTTGTGATTGACACTTTGTGGTTAACAAATATTTTGTTATTTTATTCAGTGCGCCCACGATTGACAAATTGAAAATCTGGGGTAGGCAAATTTTGTTGAGAGGTGGAACCAAACAAATTTTGTCAGCCCGATACTAATGCTTTTTCACCAAATTGCACTCGAAATCATGTTGTTTCTTGTCAATAACTGACATGGAAAACGCATCACAAAAAGTCAAGACAGACGAAATTTTGCTACCGCGCGCCCGCTATTTGTAATTTGCACTCCTAACTCGTGCTACAACTTTGCACTTGTGTGGCATGAAAAATGCACTCGTATTCAGCCAATCAGACCGCGTAATTTTTTCATGTACATTATTATATAGGGTATTAGCATATACTTAAACAGTGGATAGCATTGAAGGCGCGCTCTGATTGATAAATGTCCATCACTAGCCACCTCTACCACTAGCCACCTCCACCACAAGCCACCTCCACCACGGTGAACAGTTTTTAATTATTAAATATTGCATTTCTAATGTTATAATTGGTTCACTGAACTCTGTTATCAGCCCGCATAATCCAGCAAAGATCTTTTTCGCACGGGATTGGTCTGAATGTATCACCGAATACGCCCCAACTAAAACTGAAAATGTATCCGAAGTTGGTGAAAACTGGAGAACAGTTATTGGATTTCTAGCCATCTGATTAGCTAAACGGAGCCAGGTTATGAGCTTGTTACCTAGCCCCGAGCCATAACTTAGCTCCGACATCTCATATCCAACGTCAAAGCCGCGAAGCAATGGAGGAAAAAATATGTTTGCGTGAGAGCTTACAATTAAAGAAATAACAGAATTACAATAGAAAATGCAACTCCCATATCACCGAAACAGCCAATAAATTCGGTTTGAAAATATTTTAACGTAAGCAACGGAAAACTAAGCAGCTTTTACTTGCTAAATTCGAAATATGATTTGGTTACATTTTGCGATAACATTTGTGACAGAGAAAGTTTAGGGAATTATTTCACTGACTCTCCGCATCGCGGAACAAATAATGTCTGCGGACAAATATCCGCGCATATATTCTCGCAAAATGTAAGCTTTTGTTTTATACATACCGAGTTAGCTTTAATAATAAATCATTCACCCAAGTGTGGAAAAGCTGAATTTAGTTTTGAGAAGTAGCAAACACTTCTCCCGTGCATTGGAGCAAGTAGTAGTCAATGTCATCTCGGTGACAAAAGTAAAAGTCACTTAGAACAATATAACACTATTGAACAATGCGTATCAGTGAAGTTTCACTTAAAATTTTTGCAATCGACATTAACCTTTTATTGTATAGAGTATTATAACGTTGCTGTAACAGAAAGAACAGCCGGTTACCTCCAAAATTTAATGAATTGCAAGTTTTGTATTGAAATTGAAATGCGTGACCTTAAGTTATAAAAGCTCACCTTTAAAGTCCGTTCAAGTGGTCATGATATTGTTTTTTTTCCGTTCGCTATCATCCAGCAAAACACCATAATTATTAAAGAAATTTTGTAAGTGGAAGATTCAATAAAACAATTATGCCATTCGCGCTCGTTGGATGTGAAATTGGTTATGGCCAACTCGGCGCTACGCGCTTCTTTGGTTATTCACCGTCTCGTATCCAACGCATCTTTAAAGAATATTTTCTTTTTCGCCCTACATTGTATAAGACATCGCCTTTAAGAAGTTTTCTTCACTGGCATGTTTTCAGAAAAGTGTTAAATCAACCGAATTTAGGATGTGTATTTACCCTAGCATCGCATTTACCTTGTTCCCTCCTTTTTGGTCAACACTGCTTAAGTGAGTTTGACAGATGGTCGCGTATCGCTAGTTGTACCTTTCAAGTCGTGGGTCGCACCTTTCAAGTTGCGTCTGTCAATGCAAGTTGCGCCTTTTAAGAGGCAGTTTTTTTTTCAAATTAATGGTAAACTTTACCGACAGACTTTCCATAGAACAATACAGGCACCAGAATGTTCTTAAACAAACATTTGTATGCTTGTCCTAGATACACTATTTCACAGACGACGGGCGGTGGATGAATACAATTCGCATTAATAAATAGTTCGCCGCTCTTCCACCAAGTCAGTTTTATTTCTGTAAATTAAACATTCTCACTAAATTTATCAGCAATGAAGATGCCTATCCAATTTACAACCAATCCCTTTATATTCATCGCAAGTTATGAAAGATGTCGATCTGCATTTAGTTAGATTCCATTTCCTATTAGTTAACGATGATTTCATCAGACATGAAATATTGAGCATGAAAACTTGTTTAGATCATTGTAATAACTGTTAGAAGATTATACAGAGAGGCAATATGGTCGAACCTGAAATTGAGCGGCACTGAATTCAGCGGCCCAAAGTCCTGAATTTGTTTCCCCTCAATCATTGTGGTTTTTACCTCTATTCAGCGGTAGCGGTCACCTTGCACTAAGTCCCAAAGGCCTGTTTGTTTAGCCTGCCACCCGTATTGAACGATCACTCAAAGCCAAACCATTCAAATAGAACTAGGAATATTATTTCAGGTAATTTTTAATCCATATTTCTCCCCAAAAATCAAAGTAAGTAGCATTTTTGAGCGAGATCCTACACATGAAGTCACAATTATGGCATAGAATGGCATTGTGTATCGTTTTTATGATGCCCCTTATCTGTCGAACCTGTATCAAGCTGCCATCCCCCGTGGGTGACCGCTTAACCCTTTAACTCCCAAGGGTGATCAACATGAAACTTCTTCCTATAATATCCTTACATTATTCAGCAAACAGCTAATGAGAATATTCAAACTTATCAGGCAGAATTCGTTATCTTGATCTAAAACCAAATCCTCATAACCACTTTACAAGGAAATGTTTTGAAGCTAAAGAGGAGAATTACCAATCAGATCTTGGGAGTCAAAAGGTTAATACTGGTTCGACTGCATAACAAACTAGCAAGACCTCCCGAGAAAGATGGAGCAGGTGACTATTGTTGCGAGTTAAAAAGAAAATGGGTACCCCATTAGTCTTGTTTGGGGCTCGAGCAAGTCATTTTGTTTAAATTAGAAATGAAATTCAGTGTATCTAGAAATAAGTAGAGAAGCTAATAAATAAATAAATAAATAACCGTAGTTAACGCACTGCTAATATTAGATGCCGTGCCATATCAGACCAGTTCTGACTGGGTTGATACTTTAACTCAAACCAAAATATCTGGCTAAGCCCCACCTCACTAACGTGGAGTAAGGAGTCCATACCATTAATTCTGTTTATTGTCTTATAACACTCAGTAACCGAAGAAAATAATCTTCATCGATGTAGAGGTGGTCATTCAAAGAATTTTAGACGTTGTGCGTTGTACTTTCTCTACGACGTTTAGGTCTTTTTTGAGGTGTGGACACCATGTTGTATAGTGTGTCGTGAAACTAGTGAATTTAACGCTTAAATATTGTAGTATTGCGGTACATCATGCATGAGCACCTCCAAAACAAATAACACGAAAACAAATCTTTCTAAAGCCCGCGACTTGAAAGACGTGACCGGCGAAACGCGACCATTAGTCAAACTTTGCTCAAGCACGTGATGCATACCCTTGAATACTGATATTACTCGTAAACAAGGACACTGAATTAGGCGGCATTGCCAAAGCTGTCTTACTAATAAAATATTCTGAAAAGAAAAACTGAACGAAAACACTTAATCACCTATGGCAACTAGTACAACAGACGTCTGCAGACAGATCTATATGAAAAAAATTGTCTTAATTGTGAAAAAAAAAAATGGAAAAAAAATAGCGTAACGGAAAAATTGGCGAAATTATGCCGTTAAAAAGACGCTGGAAAACACGTTGGCTGAGATTAAGAAAATATTATTCTCTTGAAATATACCTTAAAATACATTTAAGTTCAGGTGATTTGAATCGCAATGATTAAATCAAACTGGTTCAGAGAGAGGCCCGAAATTAAGTAATCATGTGGTGTATTGCCGAAGGAAGTCTGGATTACTTGCGAGACACAAGTCCAAGTCGCTCTTGTCGTGAGGACTATTTTCTTAGGCATCTAAAGCTGGTTTGGATGCATAAATAGGTTTTTGTCACTTGTACTACTGTGATTTTCCACCGTGACTCCAACTTTTGCAGCCTGGAAATTTAAGACAATTATTTGCTGTCGTTATTATTGTTGTTTATTTATGATGGATCTCTTTTTTAATACTACTAACAAACCACTTTGATGGTGTAGCAGGTAGTGGAGTTAGATAAATGAGAAGGAATATCGCAATAACATGTATGTACTTAAGATCAAAATTTCATGAAAATAAAACATACACAAAGCATAGCATTGGTAACACAAAGCAGTCAAAAGTTCTAATTCTGTTGAAGCCTGAGGACTACAAACAGCACAATATAAAAACCAAGTTTAGGTTTCTCTATTGCGTCGCACGTAAATTGACAGTTTGTTGCCAGGCGTATTTCAAGTTGGTATATTCTATCTAAAATATGTTTTTCAACTGGGATATCGATTGGAAAATTACAAGTTTAGTCGAGCAACCATCACTACAAATTCTAACGCGACTTAAAAACAGTGGACGAAGAGCCTTCTCTTAAATAGACAACTGCGAAAATTGAATTTATCTATAGTCGGTGGATAACACACCACACGACCATTTGATGCAAAGGGTTAGTCAGCATGCTTTGAATATCATATTCTCCAGAGATTTACTCGTCGTCTTTAGTTGTCACCAAGTTTACGTCGACTGGGTGATTAAAGGAGGAGATCTGGTAGCAATAATACATTATTTATACAGGCTGACGACGGTAAGGTGTAGATATTTGCAATACAAAGTTCCATGAATCTGACTGAAATTTGGCATATTATCAACCACGACTTCAGCTTCGATTTCAAACATCGACTTCCCACCGTCTGTGGAGAAAAGCTTTTGACGAATGTTCATTGTCACTGAAGGTATCTGAATTAAACCACACTTTGGGCTCTATCTCTCGGCGGATCCGGTATCGTGTACGCATGCGTGGGGCGTGATTCCACCGTGAGTGACATCGTTCTTCCCATTGGATTTATTGCCTTGCGGAAGATGCAGCGAATTGAGACAATACGCATCAAGGTTCTACGGAATCTGTCGTTCATTGCTGTGTACACGATGGGATTGTAGATAACCCAAGCCTTAGCTAAAAGATCCGGGACTTCTGCCGAGTCAGGTGTCAGAACATTAGAACCCCGGATGGTGGCCATAATACTGACGAAAGTATAGGGAGACCAGCTTAGGACGAAGGCTGCAATTGACATGGCAATCATGCGCACGACTTTGATCTCGGATTTTCTTCGGATGGCTTGAATCGAAGCACTTCCAAGCATTGGTGGCTGTGCACGAATGTACCTGCAACAAAAAATATCCTGTTAACGTTATCAATATCCCCACTTTTCTTTTCTTTTTCTTTTCTGCCTCAAGTCTTTCCCCACCCTATAGACCCATCAGATGTTAGACCGTGTTATAACTTTGTGACTCGCTTTTCAGGTAACTTTCTTGATCTTTTCTCTTTTCTTTTTATCGTTTATTTTTCTTACGAACTGTTCACTGATGACTACTTTGAAATTCCCTCTTTATTCGTGGAAACCAATGTAAATCACTCAATGCTTTGTTCCGATGGAATCAGGTATTTTTTGTCAACCAAGAAACCCTAAAAAAAATTGTTCACTGACCTGTATATCCTGTGATAAGAGTAAATAATGACGCTTAGTGGCAGAACGAAGCCAACGAAAACCAACAACATATTGTACGCCATTCCAGCCTTTGTTTCGGGTGACCAGTTCGGACAGCAGCTGATACCGGAGGCGCCTGGGACGAATTCGTTCCAGCCCACTAATGGCGGGACCATAGCCATCGCTCCATACACCCACGTAAATATAATAATGCCGATCATCTTGGATCTGGGGATTTTTGTACTGTTGCTAACCTTACTGATGGCAGAATACATCACCAGACTCATCATAGTTAAGTTGGCGATGGAAGCGATACCAACAGAGCCATTAATAAATCCTGACCAAATACACTGGGTCCGACTGTTACGAACGTTGAGCCCGGAGGACGTAAAGTTGGCTGCGACAACCACTGGATATCCAAAAACGATAATAATGATGTCAGCGATCGCGAGGTTCATCATGAATGGGGTGATGTTCTTGTTTTTGTGTTCGTGGCAGCTTAAGACTAATATAGTCAGCACGTTGCCAACAAAACCCACTGCTAAGATGACCGCCATGACGACGATATATGCAACGATACCTGTATTATTTGGACGGAGCTGCGGTTCTTGGCTGGCGAGCATCGTCTGCGATGTACTTGGAGCCTGAGTCGACAGGTTACAAGCATTCATCTTTATCTGAACTTTTTATTCCCTTGCTTTGATCCTCTGACACGTGTGATGAAATTTTGTATAAGATCTGTATTAATTTGAGAAAAGGGAAAAGAAAGAATGGAAAAAAATGCTTCTTCAAAATGAGACTAATGTGAGGAAAAGGAATCATATCCTTGATCATCATCTTAAGATAGATAGGAGAGAGAATCAGACAGAATCAGTATAGAATCAGTTGTAGCGAATTTTAGAGAGCTGACGTTTCGAGCATGAGCCCAGGTGCGAGGGGTATTTATTGGAAGGGTAATATCTTTAACGATTATACAATCGAGAATAGGCCGTTTGGACGGGAGACGGTTAAAGTTTGGCCATTTGACGGTAAATGTTTACAAATTCTCTGTACTTCAAAAAATGATCGATGTCAGTTGTTTTTCTCTCGAAAAGTTTGACTAACCAATTTTTGATAAATAATATATTTTAATTCACGAAGATCCCTGAAAAGGCAAGAGCTGGTTGGACTTAACTCTTAACTTTTCACTCCAAGTTAGAATAGGAATAAACGCATTTTCCACTGGATGTGTTTCAAGAAGTTGTATGAATTATTGAATGGACCGGAATATAAATGTATTTTGAGCGCATTGCAGTCGGTGGTTCATATACAGCACACTTCGACGTCCTTCATTTTCGTTCTTAGAAATAAATATCTGAAAGAAATAGCAGCTAAAATTAGCTAGCTCGTTGACAGTTTAAATCTTGCCCCTTTTTGTAGTTGACAGTCAATACCTTGGCCATTTGAAGGTTGGAGGTTGATCCAATTAGGCTGTTTTCTTCTGCACAAAGTTTGTAGAAGAAAGAACTTATTCTCTTTAAATTCTGAATCGATTAAGGAGAAATTGAACTGATTTTCAGAGTCTTTTTGCCGCATGTTTATACGATGGTTCCATCCGGACTCGCTCATGTTGTGTATGAGGGTGAAAGCGATGATTATCGTAATGCCACTTTTTAAAAATAATTGGCACAAATTGACACATGTTCGTAAATCTGAGTGCACCGCTATCGCTTTGTATGCTTTTCGAAAGTTAATTAATTACCAATTTCCTTTAAAAAAAGTTTTGCTTTACTCAAGGAAAAAGTACTGAAGAAGGGCTTGCCTTCCCATCACATTTTATAATGATTTGGTTTAAGGGATTTTAGTCTTTTTTTCTCTGAATTGGGCAGAGCACGAAGAAATTAGTTGATCGTTCAAAGTCAAATGTGTATCCTTCTTTTCTTGGCCTTTTAAGGGGGAGTTGGAAGTAAACCCTTAAAAATGAGAGAGGAAAAACTGTTTTGAAGCGAACTTCTTTTCCTGCTGTGAATCGTTCAAAAAGGATGCACAAGGCCACGAGAATCAATGATAACACTGAGTGATGAAAACATTTGAGCGCAAGAAGATGTTAAAAAAATATTCTGTCGAGATACAACCGCTTTTTTTTTTTTTTTTTTTTGCATTTCATAGTTAATAAGGATATTATATTTGAAGTCGGAAACTTGTAACAGATTTGTTTCATCGCTCATTTACATGTTGCGGCTGACTTAAGGAAGAAAAATATTGTTTGAATTTCCGTTTAAAAGTCAAGATTTTTGACATAAATATATTCCTTCGGTAATTCTTTTTACTTAGACGATTTTTAACTCGTCTACAATTAGCGGGAAAAGTTCGGCTTTTTTTTCATTGAAGAAGGTGTGTTCGGCACACCCACAGCTACACCTACAAAAACACCTTCATCTTTAGATACACTTCGCATATTAAACACTTTTTAAATGATGTTTTCGTGCCTCAAAAGCTCAATTTAGTCGAGACCACCCGAGGATAAAATATTTCTGGTTGTTGACCATAAGATCGTCCTTTCTGATAGCCAAATCGCAAGTTACTCTGACATATTTTCTGTATATCATAATGCGTATGCTCGATTGATGATATGTAATCGATTTTGTTTCAACCAAGATATTTTGCTATACAGACTTTAACACCAACGACCGAAAAAGAAAAGATAAAAATAATAACAAAATCGTTTTGGTTATGAATTAAAATTGGTTTGGGTTTTACTCAATTGATGAATTCTGTGAATATCGAGTCAGTCTGGTTGTAGAAATGATAATTTCATCCAAAATTCTTATCTGAAATTTGACACAATCCGACTGTATTCTAAATCTCGAGGTTAAAAGATCGTCACAATTTTTCATTTTGTTCAGAACTCTCAAAATTTCTTGACAAAGCCGACTTAATTCTGAAAACGATTTTAAGTAACACACAAATCCATGTTTACAATGAATATCATCTAATGAATTCAAACCTTCATTTCTATCGTAATCTTAAACTGAATCTATGATGAAAGGTTACCTGTAACTCTAAAAGAAATGGAAAATTTCTTCAATCCAGCAAACGACTGGCAATGGAACATCTATGATCTGATTCCAGATATGTATCAACACCTCAAGTTATTTGCTTTTTTTCTCCAGAGGAAAATAAAGTTGCCATGACAACATTGGCACCTTACTGTGGCCTTAATTAAAGCGTAGTAATGTTCCCACGGACGTAATAGATGGTACCTTTTTTTTTGGTTCTTTTCGGCCTTTAGTTTATAAAACATTATCTTGAAATATTTCCTCCCATGGCATGTTTTCATAGCAATCATAAATAATACAAATTCGGGTGTGAATTTTTTACCATAGCATCGCACTTCCCTTGATCTTTAAAAAAAATGGAAAGAAAGACAATTTGACAAATGAAAAAATAACACATCACCCGCGCACGTGATAGTCACTCTTATCACGTGCACATGAAATTAAATTGATATTAGCGGCATTGCTAAAGAAAGCTGTTTTCTGAATTCATAATTTTAGAAAAAAACATCGTGAAATATTTACTCACCAATAGCAGCCAGTTTTAAACAGACGTCTGCAAACAGATTTAAGCGAGAAAAAATATTACCTTAATTGTTCAAAACAGTATATAGTCTACAAAGCGTTGTTTAAAAAGTAGAAAAATAAAACACATTACCGGAACCATTGGCGAAAGTACGCCGTTAGCAAGACGCAGAAAACAGTGGGCATCAGCTGAGGTTAAGAAAATAACCATTAAAATGCATTAAAGGCACGTGATTTGAATTACCATGAAAAAAGTACTTTTGAACGGTTGGTTTCGTTTTAAATCATTTAATTGGAATTTCTAGGACGAGGCTTCTAAATTTATTTTTCACTTTGGAAAGGATGTTATTTTGGAAATTTGAAAACGTAAACACAGATAGATAACTCGGGTAATCATGAAAAACGGGAAGTTTGCTGTTCAAAAAATTTATTTTCTGGAAACAAAATAAATCCTCATTTTCCTTAGCTTCAAGGAGATTGAATTATTTTTAAAAAATCAAATCATAGAAGAAGTTATAACTCTGAATTCTATCCTTGTGGTGATATTTTTTATTCAATGCTAAAAATGAGCTCCAACTGAACCATTCTGCGTTTCAGATCAGATCCGTATAATTTTGACAAATATAATATTTTCTTTTTTGTTTAAACAATCATAAAAGCCAATTTGAAAGCTTACACTTCTTAATTTTACCAGCGTCGCCTATATCAGGCTGCGAGTTTAGAATCGTGTTTTGAGCGCTTGAATACGTGTCTAGAATTCGATTTAATGTCATCCATTTCTCTTATTTTGATGTATTGGTGCAATTAAATCTCTGCATGTAGCAATCATTGGGCATACTCTTTTTACATGACAGGTTGGACATCTCTTCCGATAATGACTGAGAAACTTAAGACAAACCGCGCTACACTCATTATATTAATTAGAAATCATAGTATCACCACTGTTTAAGTGCTAAAGTGAAAGGTTTAAGTGCCAAAGTAAAAGTTTAAGCGCCACCGAGGACAAAATAAATCTACAACTTTCCATCCAACCACAAAGAAAAAAGTTACTTTTCGCTGAGGTGGGAAAAGAAATTATAGCTGAGAGACTTTAAATATCCTTTTATAGCAACACTGTGGAAAATTTTTATGAAAAACAAACGGAATATGCATAAAAAGGTATACAAATCTTCATGAAAATATTTTGAATTTTTTTATTTCCCTCTCAATTAATAGTATGGTTTTGATATCAAAGGGAACAGATCTGAGTTATCATGGCTCTAAACAATATAAGATGTTGTTCCATGAAATAAAATTGCGAAAATACATTGTTGTGTAAATGAAACATGAAACGTCAGACAAAAGTGTCTCCTTTTGATTCACCATTTTGTTTTAACTGAATCTTTACCCAAACCAAATGTTTTGGGAAACCGCTGGATCAAATGACGCGGAATTCCATTTCCATTTACCGACGCAGTATTGAGATTTCCATATCAAACGATTCCTGGAGAATAGCACAGTTCCACAGTGGTTTTTGAAAGCCAGTACGAAATTTTTTTCCTAAAATGATACATTTACATTTAGTGGTGATGATAATTCTTTAAGTAGTGACTAGAAAAAAATGCCGCTGTAGTGTACATCGACAGTTCTTTATTAGTGTCATAAATTGCGTTCATTTTAGAAATCGTATAGCCCGAAAAGAATTTAGAGATATAGATTTTCCTTTCCCTCGATTGCTTTGATCGGCCGTCGTGCCTAAAAGGTATAAAAAACAGTTTTTAACCGCTGATAAAACATTGCACGAGACAGGAAATTCGCGTTATTTTTTTTTTGTTTCGCTAGATTTTAATAAGTCTAATTTACCCCTGAGACATTAGAAACACTTGTGCACGTGCTAGGAACATGGGTATGTGATGTATACCCACGTGAGAGTGGTTCTATGAACTGAGAAGGTAGGATTATTTTAAAGTTGTACATGGATTATACTCGCCAATCACTCTAGTTTACGAATTGTATTATCGATGTTGTTCGTTAGCGTGGGATTTAGACGTGCGTCAAAGGTCAGATTGTCTCAGATTGTGCAAATGTTGTGAACTGAGTATCGCCTTTTCTCAAAAAAATACAGCCGAAAAAAATCTCGGTTTTTAAATACAAATATCACGAATTTATCTTACTGCGTTGTCACTCACATGCCATATCTGACGTGTAGATTGCCCTTAAAGCATTCAATTAGACTGTTTCCTTGCTTTTGAAATTGAAGGTAAATTAATTCATCGCGACCTATTTAATACTGAATCTAAAAAACATATATTAAAAAATTGTTTTATGTCTTTCAGACTTTTTTTAAAATTTTTTATCATAACGGGTAAACAAATCTAGTTAGAGCACTCCGATTGCAATATTTTCCAACGGAAAAATTGTAACCGTGCGTAAGGGGCTTAGTGCGCATATGCAGGAAATAAAGACCGGAAAGGAAAAATACATGAGTACAAACCATCCTCAGTTTTTTCGTAAAATCTAAAGCACAGTTCTGGTCTGCCTTTCCCTGAAAAGTTCTTTCATAGGATTTTCTCAGAAATCACATTCAAGGCCTCTAAGTCTTACGAAAAAGTAACTTTTTTAAATCATCTCTTGAAGAATTAAAACTGGTGAATCTCAAATGACAACTACACATTTTAAAAACCTGAAAATGTTCTGTCCGATGCGAATTCTTCCTCAGATAGCCTTACACTGTGCCATTGTAAGAATTCAAGTCACTTTGTAGCCTAACAGCTGTAAGCTTCGCCATTTCTTAGTAACGACACATTTTGTGATCACAGTTGCGGTATTTTGTAGCAACTTACGCAAGGTGAGCTACGCATTTTGTAACAATCGTCGGACTACGCAATTTTTTACAACATCGTGTAAGATGTCTCTCGAATCTTGCAACACCATTCTATTCCAAAGATTGGGTATTTGTGGTTTCCATCTTGCGAATAATGATTTGTCAAGACGAAAGGGACGCATTACTCAAAAACGATAGGTCCTAAGAAACATTTCAACAGTTTTTCCGAGACATCGCCGAATGGTTAAGGTTGTTTTTTAAATGTACGCTTTGAAACGAAGACAAACACACACACACAAAAAAAAAAGAAAAAGAAAAAAAGCTCGTTTGACATCACAACCATTTGGCACATTAATGTTAACAAAAAAAAACTTTGACAAATGAAAAAACAAGTAAATCTTGTGGCAAAGTATCATAAAACCAATTTGGCGGTACGTTTGTTGTCATCCCCAAAACGCTTAAAACGTTCTATCGTTAATGATACCAAAAACATAGGCTCTTGACTTTATAATTCGAACTTAAATCTGCGGTCAAAAGTTGGCAACCTTTGCTCTTTTGACCCGCAACGCATATTTGATAAGAAAAAGGTTGGAGTATCAAAGACATTTTTAAAGTAGTAGGCGGACAGTGTACGTTTACCATTTTTGCACGGTTGAACACACGTTAAAGACAGGCATAAATAAGGGTGAATTGGAGATTATTATTTGTTCTTCCTGATTCGAATTTAGAGTTAATTAATTCGAAGCACGCACAACGAACATGTCCTCACTCAACTCTTACAATTGGATCATTCTCTTCTCTTTCATACGCCATTTCCTATGGGCAAGAGAACGTGTCCTCTTTTTCTTACTCTTTTCTCCATCTTCGGTTGACTTTAATTTCCGAAAAAAAAGTTAATCTGGATATAAAAGATATCTTTACAAATCGCCAGAAAAAAATGCGCGTAGTTTGTTTCAAGGCAATGGCACCACAAACTTGCCGCACACCGACAATACTGTACTTCCCTATTGAAAACACGATAATGATATATTACTGACATACCTATGAAAGGAAACAATTCTGATACAATTCGACGCCAGCCGTTTCATGGCAATCCATAAAAAAACTACACCAGTAGGTTACAGACAAATGCACAACATGAAAGCATATTGAAACACTATTATTGATAAGGGCTGTCGGAAAATAGTCATTATTTTCACGAGGTCAACATGTGAATAGTCATATCTTTCGAGTATCGATTCCATTTTCTATATTTGGGTGTGTTATATGACACGAAAAGTTCCTGTTGTTTTTATCCAATGTTAATTTTCCCCTTTGCACTTGGACACGTATTGTTTGAAGGCCAACCTCACAGCATTCTTTTCCGTTTTTACTCTTTTTTTAATCAAGTGTTATTGGACTTGTGATTTTAACTTGGCGTTGTACAATTTTCTGCGCCAGAAGATTCTGATTCTTAAATTAAAGAAAAAATCCCACACAAAATGTTTCTCAAAACTGTTTCATTTAATCTTTAGGCAAAAGTCATGTTAACCGGAAAAGAACTGATACATGTTTATTAACTTGCGCACTAGATCTTTCCAATAAGAATCATGTTATTTAAGAACGGAAAGATCGATTGCGATTTCATGCGAAAAAATATTATTTTTAGCCATTTTATCTCTCTCGAGCACCTATACTAGATCCTTCAGTATCTTCATATTTGATAGTCCTTTCTTAAATTGTTGGTTCCCAAAAGACGATAATTCTATTAAAGTACATATCTCAAAGGCAACGAAGTTTGATTTCGTTTCTACGGACACGGCGCCATAGTAAGAGGGCCAGTATCATGACTTCCGATATGTTTCAGCAAAATGTCACGAAAATCTTGTTTCGTGCTCTTTTTTCGTATTAACTAATTGCTGATAAAGCCTTGTGAAAATCCAAATAAGATCAATAGGCAAAAGTAAAAAGCTCTCAGAATTAAATACGATAAATGAATTATACGTGTTTTAGGTTATACTGCTCTCACCATTAGCATTACAGAAACTGAGTAAGCTTCACATGTTTATTTTGATTTCGCTTCTCCGCATCGCATGCTAAGAGCCAACAATTCACATCTTATTCATGATTTAAGTCGTCTACTCTTTAGGTTTTAAAATGTACGGGAAAAAGACAAGATGGTCTGTTCTACTGTCAAGTTAAAGAGGAATATAATATTTCATTCCAAAGCCGACAAAATGAACATATTCTTCAGTTTAACATTGCGTATTCGCATGTTAAATGAGTTCCAATCTTCAATTTAATTCGTTTTTTTCGTTTCTTATCCTTGAGAAATTTTTTACATGAGTAGTTTAATTCCTCGGGCGCAACATATTAAGTAGCTTTTAATTCAACCCCCAAATCGTTGAGATCGTGTTGACACAGTCCTCTACGAACTTAACCTTTTCACCTCATAACCCTTTTGACCTTTCTCATAAGTTAAAACTTCAACACTCATGTCATTCAAATCAATTTTAGTTGCATCATTTACCTGTCCTTTAAAAGACTTCTTGAAGACTTTTAATGTGACGAGAGCCTCCTTCAGAAGAAATCTCGTTCTTAAATATTGTTTGATCATAAAGCAGACGTCAAATACAATAAATTCTGCTCTGCTCCTTATGGCATTAAACACCCTTTAGAATGTGCTTTTGTGTTCAGGTTGTGAGCTTAATTGTCTTCGTAAGCTGGTCAGTTTGAAAAATTACAGCAGTTTGACAACAGCCAATGGTAATGAAGGATGATTTAATGTCGAAGAATATTGACAGAAAAAGTAGTCATTACTACTTTTTCTGTCAAAATATTTAAAGAGGAAAAACATGGAATATTACGCCTCAATTTTCTACAAGCATTGAAAAAAAAACAGGCGTGGTAGTAAACCAAAGTTAGGTAACTCAAGGCTGCATAGTATTTCGCCACAAAAATGAATAACTCATAACGTAGGACATAAATGAGGAACTGAAATTACCCAAATTTGCATCAAACTGTAAAACTCTATCATATCCATAAACCTCCTGAGAGCTGAGTGAAAATTCTCCCATCTAGCTGCAACACATCTGCTTGCGAGTAAGTTAGGAGAATTTACAAAGATATCAGTCAGACAGGCTCTCTCTGGATGAATCGTATCGCCTATTTTTTGGACAATGTATCGATATAATAAGGAGAAGTTACATGTTCATCGCTCGTAGAGTCTACATCATTACCCGTAAGTCACCTCCACGGACAACTTTATTTCCTTGTCTTTTCTTTTTTCGAGATTTATGTGGATAGCAGAATTTATCATATATATTAACGCTACTATGCCGCTGCACAACAAGGAAAAATGAAACGTAGGAAAATATCAAATTGTAAACGATCCAACATGGAAAGATCGTAGTGAAGAATAACATACAAACATGATTTTCAAATTGGCAATTGTAACAGATTTGTTGGCTAATTGGATCTGGTTTAAAGCCTTGGGAGTGTAATTGATAGCTTTCGTCTTCGGCTAAACATCTTATCCTCACAGTGCCTCACTCCACCCGGAAGCTGTAAAGATGAATACCGGGAACCTGCCAGGAGAAAACTGACAAAATGCTGAGGGGAAACTAGAACGACAATCGCCCCATCCAAGGGGATTAACGATATTTCTTCTGTGTCGCTATTTGCTGCAGAAATTACCGCAGCATAATTTTGTCCCGCAACAAGTCGCTTTAAGCCAAAATGTGTTGAATTTGTGCTATGACCGTGACCATAAAAAAAGTTTCAGAAACTTCTAACAACTGAAGTAGTACACAACACAGAGCAGTTTGTCATGGTGACTTATCGGCAGTAACATGCGGGCATCTGTATCCAAGGGAAATGGAAAGGTTTTTGTATCTCCAGAGTTTCCGTTTAGGGGTCGTTGTTGGAAACCCTTAATTTCTAGCCCTCGAACAGCACCTAAAGATCCAGCGAGTGAAATTGTCACCAACCAGGCCATTCTCGAGTTTCTGAATCTTTAATTTCACTAACAAGCAATAACAAGACTAATGTGCACAAAAATATCCACATTTTCCTAGGAAAAATACGTGGATAAAGCTATCGTATATTAGTATATCTCTTTTAGCGTTCTATCACAAATGCTGAAATCTAATTGGCTAGGTAATAATTAGCTATCACACAATACAAGTCTCGAGCTCATAATCTAATTTTCATATTAATCTAATTAAACCCATCAAATGTTTCCTGTCGCGTGGGATTGGTCTAAGCACGTCTGGCGACCCAATGTGTACTGACTGTTTGGTGATATTCCTAAAGTTATCGTCTCTAATTTTACGGTTTGCGTCCGATACGACAAAAAGTTACGTTTAAAATTTTCTTTCTAAGAGGGAAGGGTCTTAAGGTCTCTCGAGGGAACACTGAAATGTCACCATCAGCGCAGTAAGAGTTTTAGGCGCTAAGACGATTGCAAAAAAGTTTGTTTAGAACGCAGAAAAATATTTGAAGCATAATAAACACAACAGCCTCCATTTGGGCTGAACGATTGCAAAAAAGTTTGTTTAGAACGCAAAAAATATTTGAAGCATAATAAACACAACAGCCTCCATTTGGGCTGAAAATATTTGCATATGGACATATGTTCCTCGAAGTTCACAACCACCGGACAAAAACATTTTCAATATACTATTCCTAATGTACATAAAAAATCGCAGACTTTTAAATACCTTCTGAATAATTCGATCATACGTCACTGATCAAAGAACTGAAATAGCTAACTCTGACGAAAACGAATAAGCGGTTTCAATTGTCAATCATTGTTAATCATTGTTACTGAGCAACTGACGTACACGATGAAATTAAAGGTTAAGTTTAAATTTCTCTAAAAAATTCCTAAAAGGCTCTCGATGGTGTGATGTAGCCTAAAATACTATAAATAAACAACTGTGATTGATGATATATCTAAAATATCATATCCGTTTCTAATTTCCTATGTTCTTATGTTTTTAATGAGTTCTCAGCAAACCCAGTTTTTGCTAGGTATAACTGTAAAACTATTTGTTCTATACACTTACTTGTGCATTAATTAAGGTTTTAAAATACAAACTAAACACACCTTGATGTTGTTTCAGACTAACAGAAATACATGACGTTTACCTACCACTCATCAAATCACAACGTACAGCTAAAAAATTTGACACACCACAGAAAAAGAGAAATTATCGACCTAGGTGTTGAATTGATTATTTAGCAAATTATCACAGTATGATTACGGGTAAAGGATGAAAATCACATGAGAAGCAGTTAATTAATTGTGAGGGTAACAGAGTTGAAAGAGACAACTGAACGCAAGTCCAGGGAAGATTGATCGAATAATACACGGGGCCACCACCGGGTGGGCTTGGGTTCTCTACTTGTTTGCCCTCTCATTGTCCACTTGTTTTGAATGGCTACCATTGCATTTTTTTTCTTCTTTTTACTTTTTAATAGAAACTGATAAATTAAGACGTCAAGTTCGATCAGCTATCATCGTTCAAAGGCATTGGTTTAGCCTGACTATCTACATGACCTCGTGGTCACCTTCGAATGAATTGGCCGCCCAATGAATGGGCTGTCAGTAATCAGATCCTTATGTTTGCGCAAAGATTTCTGGGATCGCCATGGAGCAAACATTGCTACTCGCTAGAAAGAACTGTGTGGCGAGAGGTTAGTTAATTTTCCTGAAGTTTTTTCGTCTCTAGTACAGAATTTGAAAGTGAAATGTTCAAATCGCACCGAAAAGAGCCAATCTAATTACAAAGATAACCAATTCGACGTCCTTCCTCATCTGACTAGTCTTCATCACTGTCCACTTCATTTTCATCTGAAGATAACACGAGTAACCAATCATCCTTGGAGATGTCAAAGTTTTCGTGGGAAGTAGAAGTCGGTACACTCCATTCTTTTAACTGTTCGCGACTTACAGAATAGTTGGCATTTCCAATGGCATTCTTATTCTGTAACGGTAAATCGGATAGGTTTTCACACTGTAATCCACACAGTGTAATCAAGCTTAGTCGACCGAAAGATGTCAAGCAAACAACTTTGTTTTCTTCGGGAGACACGGCGATTGTTATGATACTTTCCTTCCCCAGTGTAATTCTTGCGTGTGCAACAGCTTCCCAGTCGATCAAATCCCACAAGAACACAACACCATCAACTCCATACGAGATCAGGTAACGAGTTCCCTTCAGAAACTGGCAAAAATCAACCCTTCCAAGACGGCAGTGTGGTATTTGAGAAGCAGGCTGTTGTTCAGCTAAGGGGAAAAGGAGAATGTTGTCTGCAATACAGCAAGCCAGCAGTTTGTCGTTTGGAGAAACTGCACAATGAGCGAACTTATCAAACTCACTACGAAACCCACTAGGTGTCAGCGTTGTCAGTAGACTACAGGAATGGTCAGCGTACTTCCAAATTTGAATGTTAAGCTGACCGCAAATTATTACTTTAGTGTTGTCGCATGAAAAGCAACAGCAGTCTACTGAGCGTAGATATATAGAGTCACAAGAAGCTGACAAAGCCCACTTTTTAATATCCCATATGAGGAACTTCACGCCATGATCTTTATTCATTTCGATACAAAAAAGAAGTAAGGTGCTGTCAGCTGAAAAAGTCATACAGGAAATACTGCAATCCTTCTGAAGTATGAAGACCTTGCCAAGAAACTTGCCATGCCTGAGCAACAGTATATCTTCACTTCGTTGAGTAGCCAGTAGTTCTCCGCAGTGAGAAAATACGCAATTCTCCAAAGGTTTATCTTCTCCAAGAGTTAAGGGTTGATTCGTTATGCGCCTTATGGGAATGAACTCGACCGAGGGAACATCAGCGCTTGCTATATTCCATGAGGAAAGCATTGCATTACAGCTGATGGACGTAATGGTATCAGGTGAAGAAAAAGCAATCTCCAGCTGAGGTATGTGATCAATTGAAGTCCATACACACTCGAGAAAATCGCTAGGCAAATCCCTTGCAAAGATGGTTTTTTCTTCTTCTCTAGTGCAAAAACAATACCCGACCTTTTCTTCAGGGGTGCAGTACAGTGGAGTAAGTCCTGAGACGCTTGAAAGGGTAGTACCAGTTTGAAGAGACAGTGCATGACATGATTTGTGTTCGGTAAGATAGAGTAAAACGCTGCAGTCACCTGTGAAGGCAAAGGCATTCACATCTTTGATAGCATAAACCGGATTTTCATAATCAAAACGTTCACTCTGGCTATTTTTTTGGAACAAAGTTACCACGAGGAAAGAGGAAATAGTACGCCGCTTCCGGTTAGTACCAACTGCGAGCCAGTTCTGATCCAGAGACACCCTTACTTCCTCTGAGAATTTTAGATGAGGAATCTCATTTGTTGAGTGGGTGAGAAAGTAAGGGTTCAGCAGACCTGACTTAGAGAAGTTCCAAACGTTACACAGCGGATCAAAGCGAAAACATTCACTTTCAGCTCCATTCAGAGCTAGAAGAAGGTAATACATAGCATTAGCCACTGCAATACAACCAAGTGACTCAACTTCATCCATACTAGGAAAGATTCTCTTATTGAGATCAGTGCGATCGGGTAAGGGATAAAAGAAAAAAATTGGATGTGGCCGAGTACCCGCAAAAAATACCTCCTCCAG
Organism: Pocillopora damicornis; assembly: GCF_964200805.1. Classification (NCBI taxonomy): domain Eukaryota; kingdom Metazoa; phylum Cnidaria; class Anthozoa; order Scleractinia; family Pocilloporidae; genus Pocillopora; species Pocillopora damicornis. Next base: position 15,416,512 of record NC_142672.1, read on the forward strand.
TGCAGATCTTCCACTCTCTAAATTCCAAACCTGATAGGGGAATATCTCGTGGTAAAGATGAATAATGCGCTCACGAACAGATAAAAGAGCTGTTTCTTGGAACTTCCGCTTCAACCTCGTTTGCAAGAGTACAAGCCGTTTTTCATGACATGGAGGAAATCGATGAAAATGTTGAAGGAGAAAATTTTGAAACTCAGTAGTATCACTAATTAGCGAACAATCCCTCACGAATTTCAAGATAAAATCAGAACCACTGCTCTCAACAAGTTGCAAAAGTTGAAAAATTCCAGGTACTTTCTCTAACCTCCTAGATTTTCTGATGAACAAAGAAGAAAAATATTTCATCCAAAGTTGTATTAGGTCACGCATAAAGACAATCTCATTCCTCTCGATCTGTTCAAGTTCAAGCGTTGCCCACAAACAAATCAGGCTTGTCACACATGACTGACAATGAAATGTGTCCCAAACGTTACCACTCTCTACTGCAATATAGCGACCATGTAAAGCGAGAGAGCCCCATTTACAAAACCTCTTTCTGTTTGCAAACTGAGGAAACTCCTTCACACATCCAAGTTCCAAAGAAAACCATTTATCCAACCTTCCGAAAAAAAGGAACTTGCTGTCTGATGAAAATTCCACATGTTGAATAACATCTGCTGATTCTACAACCTCGACAGGACCGTGAACTTTTTTTAGCGTACACGCATTAAATAAGAAAATGGATTGCTCTTTTCCTCCAGCCAGCCACACCTTGTCCGGAGACAAAGCAAAGCAGTAAATGCCAGGGGGAATTTCAATCAAAGGATTTCTGAGCCAACTGTACTCCATCCAAGAAGTTGAGATACCATAAGGGATAATATCCCTGACAGCTTTAGAGGTCATCCGCAGGCAAGAATGTAAAAGCTTAGGACATTCGCAGAGAACGTGAACATTCCTTTCAAGAACAGCGCATATTTCTTGAAGAACTTGTTTATTACAGCAAACAGAAGACTTGTTTTGGGCCCCTCTCTTAAAATCTTTAATTAGAGCGTAAATCTCATTTCGTCTGCATTTTATTCTTGCTTGAATAAATCTAAAACTAGTCAAGCAACTGGAGACTGTTTCTACTGAAACTTTGTCTGAGAACCCAAACAAAAAGTGTAACCCCACGCGCAATACGTAATCAAGTAGATGGATGTCAATGGAAAGACTTCCTTCCGATTGTTCATTCAAAAATTTAGAGAGACATTCATTAATAACGTCTCTGAGATACTCACCTGCTGTGATCCTATCAACGAAAAATTTTCGAGCTTTTTCTTTGTTAGTTAGACACTCTGGGATCAAATTGTGAAGAAAGGTGAACGTCTGATCATGAGTGCGAAACACCAGAAATATTGAGAGGGCATCAATTACTTCCTGTTCGTCGAGACTGGACTTTTCTCTTTGAAGAATGAACGAAATAAACGGGACAGGAAGCGGAGAGGGAGCGACTTTGGCACATCCAAAAAATTTCTTGTACAAGTCCTCTCCTATTTTGGTAACAATTCTCCTGAAATTCTGCAGAAAATAACTTTCAATGTCTCCGGGGAATAGTTCATCCAGCCGAATTATCTTACCTGAATGCGCTTGATTCTGGAGAGCTCTTCCAATGTAGAAGGCGTACAAAAACATTCCATTGCTCTTTTTTGCTACGTCATCCAACGAGTATGGCAGACTTGAAAAATCGACGGTTTTCTCTAAATATAGCTTTATGTCCTGTTCGTGCTGTTGATAGACATCAACATCTTCGCTGTTCCCTGCACAAATTTTAATACAGGGATTGTACATTTTCAATCTGAACTGGACACAATCCTCAGGGCGACTGGTGATAAAAAACACAAGCCATTGTGGAAGCATGGGAAAACGGTGGATTATAAGATCGAGAAAATCTTCCCTGGACTCGTATTTTGTCTCATCAAGAGCGTCAATGACGACTAACTTTTTAGAGTCAGGAGGAGTGCATTGAGCCAGTGGCTCCTGTAATAATTTGGTAAACAATTCCTGAACACCTAGAGCAGAATTAGCCAAATAATTTGTAATGCCAACCTCCCCTCCCACAAGACAATTGTACTGCTCATTACATTTGCAAAGTTGACATGCGATAGTCCCCAGAAGATACCTGGGATTGGTTCTTGTGTCATCGTAATGGTGGCAGAAATTGGCAGCTGCTAAGTCTCCAGCGGCTCGTTTTTGGTCTGTTAGGAAACTCGCCAGGACACTCTTGCCGACCCCAGCATCACCAAGTAGAACATACGCCCTGGAGTCTCCTGGATCCATAAACCATTTGTTGAAATCCTCGAAGAACCACTTTCTTGTATCTTGATCAAAACGTTTGGCAAAAAAAGTGATTTCCGCTTCATAACTGGCACTGTCTGAAACATCAAAAAGATGTTCAAGGTAGTTTTACACGTGAAAACCAACAAAAAGATTGTTAGGAAGCTTTGTTGCTCGAAAAATCGAACTCTGTACGTGTATTAAACATGACACCAACAAAGATTTGCGCAACTTTTGACTTAGCAACAACAAAGGTGTGAATTTTGACATTGGTGGAGAAAAAAAAAACTCGCACTGCATGCTGACGGATATTTAAAAAATCGTCTCGTGTAGCATTGCTGCCACCGATTTATAGCTTTTTTTCTCAGTTCCGAGAACTCTTGGCTCACCGTCACATATGTGAGGGAGGTTATGTGAACAAACGAAATGGCAGGGGCATGCATGTATGCGAGTGCGAGTTAAAGGAAGGAGACGGCTGTTCTCAGGTAACGTCAAGGCTGTAAAAACACTCCATATAAAACAGTCCCTCATCAAGTCCCGTAAGCCTAGAATGTTTGTCGACAGAGGTTTGGCCTGGTCGGAAACGTTGATTATACATTCTGTTTTTGCTACGTTTGAAACGTTACCACTGTATGAAACAAATCACTCACTTCTAACTATCTCTCACAACCCCACCACAAACTTTTTGGTAAGGTGAAAACGGGCCCTGTTCAAGTGTGGCATCAAAAATGCGCAGCGTAACGTAATTGTAGAGTATCGCTTCAATGTTAGACAAAGTCTCATGCAGAATCAAGATGTTGCACTTTACCATAACAGATTTGGGGTTTAGTCAAGTACTGTTTCCCTTCCAGATTTTCAACACGTCGTTGCACATTCACTTGTTCAGTTTTTAGTTCATTTATCTGGTCTTGTACTTTAGCATTTAGTGACTCTTGTTCTTGTTCCACTTTGGAAACGCGTTTTTCCAGCTCTTTCCGATCACCTACAGCGTCATGAAGCGCAGTCTTCAATTGCACTCTTTCTTCCTCTTTTTCAAATGTCAGCTTATCAACGTCGTTCTTCAGAGCGATGAGATCTTGTTGAACAGCCTTTACAAGATCAGGGTCGATAGTAGCGTTCATACACAGTATGGCTCCTGAGATTAAAGAAACCATACCCAAGACTAAATCTACCAACATACAGTTAGTAAAGGTAACAACATGACTTCGAGCGCAATTTGGTGTAAATAAGCACAAGTACATTTTTCACCAAATTGCATGAGAAATCATGTCGTTACTTTTGATTGATGTGCATGAAAAAGAATCACAAAAAGTTCAGACAGACGGAATTTTGACGGCACGCGCGCGCTATTTGGAATTTGCATTGGTGTTAAAACTTTGCACTCGTGGTAGATGAAAAATGCACTCGTTTTCAGGCAATCAGACAAGCGTAGTTTCTTCATGTATATTACTATGGTCCTTGTGAAGAAACGGAACACGAATCTCAGAACTGAACCCTGCAAACCTTAAGAATTGAACCTTGCAAACCTTATGAACTGAACCCTGCAAACCTTAAGAGCTCAACACTGCGCACATTTATTTTATTTTTTTTTATAAGAACCGGGCATGAAACCGAATACTGTTTATCTTATCAAAGGGCGTGTTTGTTGACACACACATAGCTTTTATATACCAGAATCGAGTTTAAGCCTTCGAGAGGAGTTGTTATGCATGACAGCGGATAGTTTCTTTTTGACTTAGAGTTTTAGTTAGAACCTTAGAGTCTTGTAAATCTAATTCTCGGAGGATATAGCCAATAAAAACCTTAACATGGTCCTTCGAGCCGGATTTGAAAATGGCCTCAAAAAAAGAAACATTGAAGGGGCAAGGGTATCGCCTCTACGCCACCAAGTTGATGGGTGATGCAGAACAAATCATCCAGGATTTTGATTGTTCGAATGAAAAAAAGCTCAAACAAATTAAAATTTCACTGCGTGATCGAATGGTCATCATTCGAAATCTTGACGAAGCTGTATTGAATGCTTTAGAGAAGGACGAAGAAGTTGAGGAAGAAATTAGCGAAGTTGGTAGGTTCAGCGAGAGAATTTTGGATCTTATCCTGGAGATCGAAAACATGTTGTCGCTCTAGGAAAGTAAGAGCAAGGGTGGGAATGGATCAATGGATCACTCACCAAAGGCCCGACCATGGCAAGCGCTGGCGGCTCAAACAAACATGCGACACTTCCCCAACTGGGTTTGAAATATTTTTCTGGAGAGCCAAGTCAGTGGTTGAAATTTTGGGATAGTTTTGGGAGCACCGTTTATGAAAAACCCAGAATTGCACAACATCGATAAGTTCAATTACTTGAAAAGCCTTCTTAAGAGATCTGCAGCAGCGACAATCGCCGGTCTACTTTTAACAGATTGCAATTACAACTCAGCGATCGAGCTTCTAACAAATCTGTTTGGAAACGAGCAAGTGATCAAAAGTAGTCACATGGGTGCACTTCTCAAGCTGCCCTTCCTTGGATCCACCAAAGACGTTAGGAAATTACGGCAAACGTATGACGAAATTGAAGCGCACGTAAGAGGCCTACTAGCGTTAGAAGTGCCCACGGAATCCTATGGAAGCTTTTTGGTACCCGTGCTCATGACGAATAATCCCGAAGATATTCGCCTGTTAGTGGGCCGTGAAATGAAAGACCTCGGTGAAATCTTACGAATTCTGCGCAGTGAAATTGAAAACAGGGAAAGATGTGGAGCAGTTCAAGCCCTTACCGCAAAGGAGAATTTTTACAATCCAGAAAATCGAAGGAATGTGAAACCACCGCAATCAAACCTTCCAAGCACATCGGCATTTTTCTCAGGAAATGAGCCGGCAAGTACATCAAGTTGTACAGTTTGCAAACAGCGACACCCCACAGCAAGTTGTCACGTCGTGACAAACCGGGCGGTAAGGAGAGAATGCTTGAAAAAGCAAGGTCGATGTTTTATTTGTCTCAGGAAAAGCCACCTTGCTAAAAATTGCCCATCGAAAATTACCAGCTTTAAATGCTCTAGGAGACATCACGTTAGCCTGTGCGAAAGGGATTCACAAGAACGAAATCAAACAATCAGAAATGCAATCGACTCCACGCGAGGTGAGATACCTCAAAACACAAGATCTTATCAGCTTTCGCAGACAACTACAAGTGGACCAAGTACGCTTCACGTGGGGTCGCAAGATTCGATCTTGTTGCAAACTGCTCAAGCATTAATTGGAAATAAAGAAACAAACGGGGATGGAATGAGAGCTAGAGTGATTTTCAATTCCTGGAGCCAAAAGAGTTACATTACCCAGCGCGCACGAGACCAACTAAATCTACCCACAATTAGCACAGATTCGCACCTGATAAAAACATTTGGAACTGGCGTCACTGACCATTCAACTGAGTGCGACAAGGTTAAAGTTGTCATTAAAAATGTCAACAAGTGGTCAGCGCGAGAAATCGAAGCCTTTGTTGTGCCTATTATTTGAGCACCGATCGGAAACCAAGAGATTGACACTGCTAAAGTACACTTCAAACATCCCGCAGAAATTGAATTGGCCGGCTGTAACCATGGAAACGAAGATCTGCCTATTGACGTCTGAATCGGAGCCGATTTCATGTGGTCGTTTTTCAATAGAGGGACGAGACGGGGGGAAACGGCCCAGGACCGGTGGGAAGTTGTACCATCCTTGGATGGGTACTTTCGGGCCCAGTTCCCAGCGAGAAGAGAAGCACGCAGCTTTCAAGCGCCAATTTCGTTTCCGCACACGTGCTGAAGGTTCCCCGTCTACCGAAAGACGAATGTTCCACAGACGATTGGATTCAATCGGCATTACAGAATAAGCGACGGCCCATGAAACGTTTCTAGAGAACATTTCCTTTGAAAACGGCCGATATTGCGTGAAACTGCCCTTAGAGAAAAACCGAGACCTGCTGCCTGATAACTACGATTTAAGCCTTGCAAGGTTGAACTCTGTGATGCGACGTCTGAGGAAAGAGCCATCTATCATAAAAGAGTACGACCAGACCTTTCGAGATCAACTGCACGATGGAATCATTGAACGTGTGGAAGAAACTGAAGAACAGTTACTTCGTCAGACTCAGTATTTGCCCCATCAAGCTTTCATTAGAAGCGACGCCTTAACCACTAAATTGAGAGTGGTGTTTGACGCAAGTGCCGAAGTGAAACCAAACTGCCCTTACCAGAATGACTGACTTTTACGGGTCTGCCGCTGACCGCGAGTATTGCAGACATCTTGATGCATTTCCGAGCTCGCAAAGTGGGATTAGTCGCCGATATCGAGAAAGCTTTTCTTAATATCGCAGTAGATGAACAACAAAGAGATCTGATGCGATTTTTATGGATTGATGACGTCAGAAAGGACGACCCAAACATCGAGATCTATCCTTTCTGCCGAGTTATCTTCGGTATGAACTGCTCTCCATTCCTCTTGAACGCGATGCTGCGGCACCATGGTACTGAATACTATGAAAGTGACCTAGCCTCAGCTGAATACATTCTATCAGGCCTGTACGTGGACGATTTGACAACTGGCGGTGAAGATGACGATGAACCATACAAGACAAGACAACGAATTCTTGCTTCACAACCAGACGGTTCACCCTGCGTAAATGGGCATCAAACGAAAAACAGTCATTGAGAAGACCTCAAGTGACCGAAAGGGAAATGAGCATCATGGGAAACAAGAGTCTCCTCAAGACGAAGATCAGTCTTATGCAAAGATCACCGTCGGTGGTCTTGGAGAAATCGACCCCACAAAGGAGCACAAGGTCCTTGGAACTTATCAGAACCTGGGATGAGACACTGATGTTATGAAGCTGAATGAGATCGTCGAATTTGTCAAGAACCTGGAACCTACAAAGCGAAACATTCTTCGAATTGCAGCTAAACTATTTGATCCTCAAGGACTGATCTCACCATCGACGGTGGTACTATGAGGATGTACTAGGATGCTGTTGCCAGAACTTTGCTTAAACTAGTGTGAATGGGACGGACTTATCCCTCAACTTGGAAGGAACCGTCTACAGAAGTGGCTAGCTGACCTGGAAAGGGTTGGGGAAATGAGTGTGAACCGTTATTACTTCCCGGCAGAAGAGAGGAAAATAAAATCTGCGACTCTGCACAGTTTTGGAGATGCATCGAGGGGAGCGTACGGCGCAGTTGTCTATCTGTGCATTAAAACTGAAGATGGCCACAGAACAAGCCTCGTAGCATCTAAGAGCAGAGTCACACCATCTTCGCCTATGAGCATCCCCAGACTTGAGCTGCTTGCCGCGCTAATCGTGGCACGTTTATTCTCTTCAGTACAGGAAGCCTTGGAAAAGGTGTTGAGCATAAAAGAAACATTCTGCTGGACTGACAGCACCACAGCGTTCTATTAGATCCAGTCTAACAGGGAATTCAAGCAGTTCGTACAGAACCGAATATAGGAAATCCACAAGTTGACCGATGTGAAGAGCTGGCGCCAACTTTCCCGGAGTTGAGAATCCTGCTGACGTTGGCTCCAGAGGGTGTCTCGCCTCTGAGCTCGTAGATGATAGCCTGTGATGGAAGGGTCCCGCTTGCTTGAAGGGCCCACCTAAGATCCACCCGAACTCTGAAGTTTCAAAGGAAGAAGATCTGACAGAAGAAGGAAGGAAATAATTCAAAGCCAAGGAACGAAACCCAGAGAACATGACCACTATGATAAAACCGACGGGAGAGCGTGGCAAGCCTGTAAAGCTGAGTGAAGTTATCGACTGTGGACGATTCAGCGATACCACGAAGTTATTCAGAGTAACAACTCTCAGCCTAAAGTTTCTTAATCTGAGGTCAGCAAAGAACGGGAGAAGAGAACCCTCAAGAAAACAGATCACTCTGAAGAAATCAGTGTGGCGAAAACTCTTTGGATCCTTGAAGTTCAAAGGTCTTTAGAGAGTGAGAAGAATTTTGAGAATATGAAACAACAACTTGGCCTGTTCAGGGACGAGGACGGAATTCTAAAATGCAAAGGCAGACGTGGAAGACCAGTATCCATAACGACTGATAACGCAAAGACGTTCAAGTGAGCCAACAGGGAGTTAGGACGACTGCTTAAGAACGAGAGAACCCAAGATTTCACCGCTAATCAGGGAATCACTTGGAAGTTTACCTTAGAGAAAGCTCCCTGGTGGGGTAGTTATTATGAGTGCATGGTACAACTGGTAAAAAGAAGCCTCCGAAAGGTTCTTGACACAGCTTTCCTACGAAGAACTGGAAACGGTCCTGATAGAAGTGGAGGGGGTACTCAATTCACGTCCCCTAACATATGTCTACTAAGATATCACGGAGGAACCCCTAACGCCATTTCATCTAGTCATTGGAAGACGAATTTGCCAAACACCACTGAGTTCAACGATGATGATGAATAGACCACCTCGAAGCTGGAAAAGAGAGCACGATACCTTAATAGACTGCTAGAACACTTCTGGAAACGATGGTCAAACGAGTACCTTGTAGGACTTAGAGAGTTTATTATTGTGGAACTAAAGGAGGTCAGAACAAGGAAGCAAAGGTTGGAGACGTTGTTCTGATCCAGGATGATAGCTAAGCGAGGAGCAAGTGGAGATTGGGAGAGATCATCGAGCTGATCGAAAGTAGAGATGGTTACAGCAGAGGTGCTGTGTTGCGAGTCATAACTAAGAAAGGAAAACCTTCAAAGTTATGGAGACCAGTGTAGAAGCTCTTCCCACTAGAAGTGAATACTGCCTGAAAACGAGCAAATCTAAATTGTTCAGCAACACGACCAACCAGTTGAACGTTTCAGACCACCAAGACGAGCAGCAGCAGCAGCTACTGCAGACAGAATCAGGAGACTTATTGACCAACAATGATTCGTTGCTCCAGGGAGAAGTGTGAAGAAACGCAACACGAATCTCAGAACTGAACCTTGAAAACCTCAAGATCTGAACCTTGCAAACCTTAAGTACTCAACACTACGAACCTTTATTTTATTTTTTAATTACAACTGAGCATGAAACTGAATACTGTTTATCTTATCAAAGGGCGTGCTTGTTGAGACACGCATAGCTTTTACTTACCAGAATTGAGTTTAAGCCTTCGACAGAAGTTGTTGTCCACGAGAACGGATAGTTTCTTTTTGACGAGTTAGTCGAATTCTCGGAGGATATAGCCGATAAAAGCCTTAACAGTCCTTATAACTAAACCCTTCATTTTCCCTCCATCCAGGTCATCACTAGCTGATGTTGCTTCCTTCATCCATGTGAACCACTCTCATGCTTTTCTTAATGAAGCGTGGATGGAGTTCGATTTTCTGTAGGAACACTATTTCTTATCTCTTCAATAGCTGTTCAATTCAACTTGAATTTAGCGATAATACTCTACGGTGATTCTCGACGTCCAACTTGAAATTGAAATTTGGGGTGCTAGTTTTTAAGGAGGGCGGGGGGAAAATAAGAGACCCTGGAGAAAAAGTCTCCCAGAGAAGACGACCTCTAACAACATGCTGAAGTAATTCAGTACTCGTTGAGCAAACAACAAATTCGCAATCATGTCGGAAGGCCTCGTTTTCAGTCACCACGTTTATCACGGGTATTTATCGTGCGTATCGAGAAATGGTCTCTTATTCCGCCCCATTTTCCGCGCCATACAAAAAGTCCTTTAGCCACTGGTAGCGCTTCGGAACTTTCGCCGAATCTAGACGAAAAAGGTCGTGAACTAGAGAAACTTGGGTTTAACCTGGCGGGTTGGAAAGAAAATTAGCGGCGGGTGCGGTATTAGAAGATTCTATTTTGGTCCCTATAGCACTAGCTCTTTTCTACCGGCAGAAAAAGGAAACAAGTCATCAGTCCAGGTTAGCAGCTAAGGACGGGCGTGTTAGCCTTATTAGGCCTTTATACATTATTAAGTCCAACAGAAAAAGAAGTGTACATGTCAAGGTAGGTTGTCTCCGCATTTGGTTTCACCGCTACTTTTTCATTCAAACGCCACGAAACTTCTTGCACTTTATGGAGGGCAGTTAAAACTTAAAAGCCAACTCAACGATAAAAGAAACGGTAAAAAAAATATGTAATAAAAAAAACTAACAAGCTTTTAATTCACACACGATTCTACTCCTTAGCACTGAAAAGGAAAGACTTTCTATTGCAACATTTATCGTTACCTTTTTTCTCCCAGTCTTCTAATTGTTTTAGAAGGGCATCCTTGTCTGCAATTGGCAGGCCCAGTTGTTCCACCAGCTGTTTCATCATGTGAAAGCTCTTCTCAAAACCTTTTTGGTCCCACTTACCAAAATCACAGTGTGCCCAGGAATTCCTGACATGTCTTACATTGTCAGCTGCAGTCGGGACAACAGCAGGAAACACAGGAACTTTACCAAGTAATGTAAGCAAAGCTGACGCATCACAATGTTCGTCAAATGCGTTGAACTTGGCCATGAAGTTCTCCACATACAGCTTGGCGAAGTCAATGTGTGACGTCACCCGGTAGTCAAACATGGGATAGTCATACTTTCTATCAGGTTTCTTGGGTAATGTGTCGTTTCCATTGATATTCTCATACTTTAAAGCCACTGCGTGCCTTTGGAGTCGCCCTCTATAGCTTTGAGTATAGATGTTATGCTTTTTTTGAAGATCTCCATACTCTCTCTGAATCTCTTGTTCAACAAACGGTCGTATTTCTGCGACTAGAACCTTGTTTAGAGCAACTCCGAAGACTACCCATCGTTTCTGGTCAGCAGAAAGATTCATACTGGACGATTCATTGCTGACCACTGAAAAAGAAACATTTACCGACAGGGTCAAATACAAATAGGTCTGTTGACAATAGTTTATTGATCAAAAGAATTTTTGATTGACGAATTGACTCTTAGCATGCTCCAACAAAATTTTGAAATAAATCCATCAGGTAATTCATGAAAAAAAACCTCTTTGCAATATCAACAATGTCCAGTTTGCCTGTAAACGATTTGTAACAATGTATCAGAGCGGAGTTGACGAGTAAGGTTTAAAAGCATATCTTCTCAGCAAGAACAACCCTAAAAGATCACGGAACTGAATGTTTATCGATGCTAATCGTATGCTGAAATTGGGACAATGTGACAGGGGAGAGATGGGGGGGGGGGGGCTTTTGAAGTTAACTCCCTAATTTTCACCTTTATCGGGGGTTGGGAGAGATTAGACCCTCTAATCACATTGTTCGCTTGGAAATCTTTTTCAAGGCTTTTTTACAACAAAATAAACTTTCCCTGATTTTAACCCTTGCATGCTAACCCTTATTCTGATGTTGAGTTCAATTCTCACTGAACTTTTTGTGAAAATAAATGCCTTTGCCTTTTAACTAAACTGGAGATGAAGTTCTTTAGCTGGGTTATCCTGACCCTGGATAAATTTGTCCTGATCTTTCATGACCAAAGGTAACCATGCATTACTTAACCTTATTTAGTTAATTTAGATGTTTATCATCAACAGTCAAATGCACAAAAAATAAAAAATTACAAATTGTTAACAGCAAAGAGGCAGAAAGCAGCCTTGTGAAGTAGTTTTGGCTATTATCATTGGGGCAAATAAGGAAAATGTTCCAAATTTAAAAATTGAGATAAACTAGAAAAAGTTTTAGCCAACCAATTCAAAATAAGCTCAAATACAATTTGTCTTTTGTAGTTCCCATCCATGAAACTGATTGGCTTTCATTTTTTCTCCTATAAATGTAGTTACCATATTTCATAATTTCCTACTGAAAGGTTCAATTGTGCATTACAATTTCAGTCACAGGGTACAAAGGACACCTTTCATCAAAAACAACAGATTCCAGAGGCTGATCCAAGGAGAAGTCCTGAGGGGGGGAGGGGGTTCCCTGCCAATCAGACCTGAGGGTGTTTTTTTTTTTTTAACTATATGTCAGACACCAACATATTTGTAACAAGAGGATCACATGCTGTTAGTCAATATATATGCCTTACTGACCAAGCATGAGGTCAAGATGGCTGGATATTGGTTGAGTCCATCAGCCCATCTTACCTCCTCAGGTAGCCAATCAGAATACATGATTTGTTTCATATAGCCCACTGGCATTGCAGTGATATAATAAGAGGTGTTATAAAGTTACATGTCTTGAAATATTTCTTAGTCTACTCAGGCTATAATATGAAAAAAATTTGGTGTTTTCTAAGTCAAAGTTTGAATCCCTCCTCTAGAACAATAGGCCCCAGATGTTTAGTCATTAAAAACCCCTGCTGGTGATCCATCTTAGATTCAAACCCTAAATTTCCCCTTCTGCAGATTGACACTTAATCAACTAAAGTTGCCCAATTTATTTTCTTCAAGCCCACCTCTTGGTTGTTTTGCAATGGATTTGTGAACCTCAGCAGGGCAAATTTATTGGGATTGTAGGGTTGTGCTAATTAGGCCATATCCTAAATTCCCCGGTTAACATCTAGAATGTTTTTACAATCAAACAGTCTTGATTGTCCTGATCTTTCATGACCAAAGGTAACCAAGGGATAAATATCCCCATGTGGAGGAAAAATAGGAAAACATGATCTTCAATACATGCACTGTGTTATATATTGCTAGGTTTAGTTCATATTGTCTATTTCAACTGATAGTCACAGCCAGGTTCCAAAATTATGTGGACATAAATTCCTTCTCTCCTAAAAAGTAGCATATAGTTAAGAAGGAATCATCAGAAGTTTAAATTTTGATTGATGGGCTATGCTGCAGTATATGTACAGCCCCAAACTAACCATTATACACTCAATGGGTTCTCTCCAATTGCATGATCCACCCTGAAGAGTTTACCTCTGTACTTATGTACAGTGGTCTGTCCTTGCCTTTGTACTGCTGAACGCATCTGAAAGGAGCCAGCCACATTGTTTTGTTTATACAAACATTCTCTTGACATCAGGTAAGTATGCTTTTAAATATTGTAGCCTGCTCTTTGGTCATTGCTCAGGCTCTGCCTGCTAATTTAGTTTGTCAGAGTATTGTCAGTAGGACACCTCCTGAAGATCATTAAACAAATCAGAAACAAGGAGGTTGTTTCTTCAGTCCCATCAGATCATCACCTTTAATATGGTGCCTGCTCTTCCTAGAATTCTAGGCCAGTGCTTTCACAATGAAATTTGCATAACAGATGCCATGCAAAAACCCCATTTGTATGCGTCCCACATGCACAAACATAGAGGAACACATTAATGAGCATCAAGGTCTATAATACATGCAACCAGTTTCTTCCAGTGACTGGAAGATAAAATGTGTACATGATCCTGAAGTGAGTTGTTGTTAAAGTATGTGCATGATTTCCTTGCAATCTCATTGACGAAAATTTGAGATAACAGCTTGTCTTAAAATGAATTAACGAGTTTATAATTGTTTGTAAATGAACAAATTTTTGCATTTTATGAGATTTTAACCCAACAAATCACCATGCATACATATGATACAAATAAGAAGAAGTTAGAGAAACAAGGATGGGGGAAAAAGCTTTGTGAAAGCCAGGCCAGGTTGTAAATAAAAACAAAACCATCACACACTATGTGACTGATGGCATCACTTCTTTAGTTATAGTATGCTGTATAAACTAAACGAAATTAATCCTGTAAAACAACTGCTAGTATTTTTCTTGATACTTTTGTTTTCCATGGTTAAAAAGGCATTTGGGCAGTTTAAATCTATATGCTATTTATAATTAAGTTTGGATATAATGCATGCTGTTATTGGTTAAAAGAGCATGCTTTATTAAACAAATAGAGAAACCTTGACTGTGCTCTGTTCTGTTGTAAAGCACGCAGGAAGCAGCTAGAACACAAAAGAAGAGTAGGGGAAAACATGAGATGTAGTCGAGTGTTTCTCCTTACTTCTTGAGTACTCTACCCGCTTCCTAAGTGCTTTACAACAGAACAGAGCACAGATAAGGCGTCTCTATTTGTTTTATAATAAAGAATCCGTTAAATTCCCCAAGAAATAACTGTTAAAATTCATACTAATCATGAATGTGTCAGAGCGACTGTGATCATACTGAGGTCTATCACGGCTAGCTCATCATGGTAATCTTCAGTCATCGCACAAGAGCAAGCCTTAGGAACTGAATCGACTACCCTTCGAGTGGAAAAATAAGAGCTTGCTCTGATAACCTTTCTGATGCACTGAGTGGAAGGCCACATCAGTCACTGCAGCCGAGTTTTACAGTGCTGTCATTCCAAGCAATCTTCATGTCCCAGTGAATTCGGCTGTCGTTCATTCATAAAACACTCGCCTTGAACAGTTTGTTTCCTACTTGTCATGTGAAATGACTTGCAAATTTTTGTGAGCCACGATTGGGCTGAATTTCACTGAACATTTCACTTTCAGATTCTGTATTAGAAACTAAACTAGACACTTTGAGCAGGGTAACTGGGATACCTGGACGGTACTGGATCCTTAGGATCAAGTGTAGTGATACTACGGGTGTCTGCCTAGTATACTAAATCACGTTGAACTGAGTTTCTATGGCTTCCTTATTAGCTTGGACTTGTAATATAATCTTATCTTTGTCTGCAGGATCCAGTGTTTTATACCATACTGCTCTGCCAGACAAAAGTTTTTCTTTTTCTTCAGGATTCAATGACTTATACTGTTCTGCCCTTTTTTGTTTTTGTGCAGAATTGAGCGAGTTAAACCATTCTGCTCTCTTTTGTTCTTGTGCAGTATCCAGTGATTTATACCAAATTGCTCTGCTAGACAAAAGATTTTGTGTTTCTGCAGAACCAAATGATTTATACCAATCTGCTGATTTGGACTAAAGCTTTTCTTTTCCCTTGGGATCCAGTGATTTATACCATTGAGCTATGTGAGATAAAAGCTTTTCTTTTTCTACAAGATCCAGTGACTTGTACCATATTGCTTTATCAGACAAAACTTTTTTTTTCATGGCAGGTTCCATTTGTGCATAGCTTTCTTTTTTCCTTTTTGCATGTAATTCTTTTCTATGAGACTTATGTCTTGCCATTAACCTTTGTCTTCCAGCATTTGACAAATTAGTTGAACAACATATAAATTTGATACAATATAAAACCCAGTATTGTCCTCAGTATTATCTGTGATTAACTTCTGAAGCAATAATTTGCAACCAAGAGATGTACATCAGAGTATTCCTTGTTTCTCCAAATTAAAGGCAATATTAATTTCTGCATCATATATTTGAAGCGTCCTTGAGAAATTGTTGATGGTGAGTGGACTGTTATTACCATTGAGTTTTCCTTTGTAAAACTTGTTTGTATGGTCAGTGATTTTATCTAGAGTCTGTGAATTCCAATACCCACAATATTTGATAATGGAAAAACAAATGCTTTCAAAAGATGTGGCACAACAGCATAACAAGGGAATATGAATTAATGGTTAAGAATATATGAAAGTCATATATTTGAACTGCGGATAAAGACGTTAATGAAAGTGATCCTCACAGTAATGTGCACTACTTAGGCAGTAGTGAAAATAAGGCCTGAAAAAAATTCAGGCCTGTACGGGATTTGAACCCATGACCTCTGCGATACCGGTGCAGCGCTCTACCAATTGAGCTAACAAGCCAACTGGGAGCTGGTCATGAAGTTGGTTCTAAATAAACCCGTGAAGTGATGAATAAATGGTTAAGAATATATGAAAGTCATATATTTGAACTGCGGATAAAGACGTTAATGAAAGTGATCCTCGCAGTAATGTGCACTACTTAGGCAGTAGTGAAAATAAGGCCTGAATTGTTGTAATTTGAGCATCTGCATGATTTGCTTTGAGGGGGACAGCTGACAACTGTTGATCAGAAATATCTGTCATATCACATTGTTTTTCATTAATATGTACACCTCTGAGTTCAAATCAAACATTTGAATTTTGATAAAGACCTTCAAAATAGTTTATTAGCTCATTTCAGGTGTTAACCTCTAATAGCACACAAGTTCCTTGAGGATGGGGTATACCATATGGATCTCTACCATGAGAATCAAATATCTTAAACTTACCATCACCATTAAAGTAAAAACCTACTGTAGTACTAAGGATTGTTAAAAGAAAGGAATTATAATTTTGTCCTGGCAAAGCCTGCATAGCATCAGCAAATGACATGCAATAATTGAAATCTTGTACTTCACATGCACCATGTATAGTACCAGTATAGCATGGACTATATTAAAGCTGATAATTAATATTAAACACTATTATCATTTCAGGTACTTCTGTTAATAGTAAATAGGATTGCTTGGATAGACTAGATAGACCAGAATGCAATTCATTACCAATGTTCATGATATTAACCAAGTCCATTGAGGATAAAATACCATTCCTCTTGTTATATATGAGAGAAAGCAAGTGACATGGCTACACACTGTGTATCAACATTTAACCCAAACATTGCCACATTGTCTTGACTGTAAGGACCTTGAATTGTTTTAGTAGAATAAATAACAGGACCAGGGTTTCTTTCTATATCCCCAGAAAGATTAGACTTAAAATGATTTACCCTGTGATTCAGATTTTTATAAACATTTGGTACTGAGTTAGACCTCAGTGCATTCAACTGCTTTGGCTTTGGACTGTTTATTACATGTGGATATTGGTTTTGCATTTTCAGTATCCTGTATTTGTTAGACTTTTGACATTTTCTTCTGACTGCAGAAGAGGGATATTTCGTTGTTCCTTTATTCTCACATCAGATTCCATGTGCATATATTTTTTCACCAGCTTTATTTGTAAAAAGATGCATTCGGGGAGACTTCGGTATGCTTTTTCTGATGTAGGTTCGAAGTAAACGTCTTATACTTTCCTAGATTTCTTCAAAATACGTGTAATTCTTTTCTTTGGTATTCTGCTGGGCTTACGATCACGAACACTAATACCACGCGTACTAGGGCGATTAAAATAAACAAATTTGTCGTATAGAGATCTACAGTTACAGACTGTATTTATTGAAAATGCTTCATCACTGCTATTATTAAGCTTATTACCATACAAAATAACAGATAACTGAGCAGCTTTCTCAAATACGTTACATTCATCGAAGCTATTCACGGCAGCTTTTGTTGAAGACATCCACAACTTTACGTAGAAATTAGCCCACAAGACAATTGCGTAAACAATAGATAACATAATAACATTATACACAAAAAACACAGGATTTTGGATCATATATTTATTAAAAAAGAATGTCCATACAACTACAATGAAAACAAACATAAGATTCACCTTTCTGATCGCGAAATTAATACAAGGCATACAAGGCTTTCAAGGCTTTCAAGGCTTTCAAGGCTTTCAAGGCTTTCAAGGCTTTCAAGGCTTTCACGGCTTTCAAGCGTTCGCGACTCAACCGTTCCAGAAACACCGTTCAATAATTTAGTGTGGATTAGCCGCGAACAATACTACTTGTGTACACGACACTGTTGTTCACTTTGGAAATAAAGTTTGTTTTCAAAATTGAAAGTAATTCTTGGGGAATTTAACGAATTCTTTATCATAAAACAAATAGAGAAGCCAAGAAGTAGGGAGAAACACTCGACTGCGTCTCGTGTTTCCCTCTACATTTCTTTCGTGCTCTAGCCGCATCTTGCGTGCTTTACAACAGAACAGAGCACAGTCAAGGCTTCTCTATTTGTTAAATAAACTAAGCGTCGATATTGCGCGCGAAACTTCGATCGAACTTGGCATTTTTCGGTAAAATTTCCGCACAACCCCATACTATTGTAAAACAAATCTGTTTTCCCAAAGGCAAGAACTGAATGCATAATGTAGTATGGGCTGTGCGGAAATTTTACCCATTTTCCTTCGAAAACAAATTTATTATGATGCTCAGTTTAGGAATCGTTAAAATATCGATCTTACCTGTATTAATGTAACTGATTTCTTCTTGCAAGGGAGAATAAAGTTACGAATACACAGTGAAGTAGTTCCGAAATCGAAACCGATAGTCCATTTATTAAGGGAACTTTCGAGCAATAGATATTCGTCCCAGGTCGTGTAGTCCCTCCGGGCCTGCTAAGGGCTTGGACAATTAATTTATGTCATCATTCCTACCATTTTCCACGCATTTCCTTTTCTTTCTTTCACTTCTTCTTCACATACTAATATTTCCCAGCCTACTAGAGTCCTCAACGGGATTAATAACTTGGAAAAAGGCCTCACTTTTAACGAATAAGGGAAGGTACGTTTTTTCTTGGGGGGGGGGGGAGGGCTGGAGAATTTTGGTATTTTTTCCAAAAGAAAGTGTTGGCCCTCCCTCATGTTTTGATTAAAAAACTCCTGACCCCCCCCCCCCCCACTTTTAGGTGACTGACAAAAGTGTGACCCTCCCCTCACTACCACATGGTATGCTCCATGCCATAGAAACCTCAGAACATTTTTCGACATTTTGCTTGTAAACACAAAATGTTTGAATATGAATAAATCTCGATATTGAATATGTGCAGCTTAATGACTCAGGAGATCAGGCAGCGGATAGACAACAGCTGGAACAAGAAACCATACCCGAGTCAAGCACGTCACGATACGGACGGAAAAGGACACGAATACTCCGAGAAAATTATGTGCCATGGAATAATATACATGTAGACACCCAGTAACCTTGTAAAACTACTACCTGCACCGAATTAAAAGAAACAAGTTGAAAAGAAAAAACTTAGTCTATCAAAGAAAAATGGAAAATAACATCACAAAAATCCCCATTAAAAATTCTGGAAAAAGTGTGACCCTCCCCTTGAATAGCTGAAAAAGAGGGTATGGCCCTCCCCCTTTGGTGCTCACTTTCACTGATGACCCTCCCATCTGAGGCTCCAGCCCTCCCCCCCCCCCCCCCCCCAAGAAAAAACGTACCTTCCCTAAAGGGGCTAAGTTTCCAAAGAAACTGTGATGCTGCGTCGGTGGGAGAGTATGACAGGTAAATTAGTGTTAACAACTCAGTTAAAAACGTAAATTGGTAGTCACCGTCAAGTTCTAAAGTTTTAAAGAATGATAGATCTAACTGCGTGGTTGTGAGGGTGAAATGTGAGATTGAATGAAAGGCAATAAGTGTTTTCCTTCTCAGCCGATTGTAGTGCCGAGTGTCAATTTGTTGGGCACGGTGGTGACCCGCTTGAACGACAGAGACAGCATAGCCACGTTTATCGAAAAACTGGCACATTACCTCTGATTTTTCGAAAAAATCAGAGTCGTCACTACATAAACGACGAGTTCTAAGAAACTGTGAAAAAGGTATGGAATTTTTGACGTGTGATGGATGCGAGGATGAATACAACAAGTAGCTATGTGGATCTGTAGGTTTATAGTAAACACTAGCGCGTAAACCTTTTGCCTTCAATTGAAATTTCGATGTCTAGAAAAGCTAAAGAAGTGTCGGAAATTTCTTAGGTATATTTAAGAGCCGGGTGAAAAGAATTGACGGCGGTTGTAAATTGAGTGAGCTCCTCCCTGGTAGAGGAGGTAGCGCCGATGCAGTCGTTGATGTAACGGCCGTAGAGTTCACGTTTGGAGCCGTGGTATTGACTAAAAAATTGGTGTTCGATAAAACCTACGAAAGGATTGGCGTAGCTGGGTCCCATTTTTGTGTCCATGGCTACGCCACTAGTTTGTTTGTAGTAGTTACCACCGAATGAAAAGCAATTGAGAGTAAGCACTACTTCAGCTTGACGGAGTTGTGTCTTAGAGCTAGGTTCCTTAACAGTGCATTGATCGTAAAAATGTTTGAGGGCCCGGAGACCTTCGTCATTGGGAATGACAGTAGAAAGAGATGTAATATTCCTATTGAAGATAAGTTTGTTTTGGCCAAGGAAATGAAAGTCACGAAAAATTTCAAGTGCGTGTTGGCTGTCCTTAAAGTAAGATAGTAAAGTTTTGACGATAGGTGCTAGTGAGATTACTCCGCCTAGCCGAACTAGTACTTACACTCAATTGCATTGCATTTACTCTCACATTTCGCCCTCACAACCACGCAGTTAAATCTATCATTCTTTAAAACTTTAAATTACTCCAAAACGATTCAGAGACTGGTACTATCTTTTCGCAACTACCACTTCTTTCATTCAAACAAAACTGGAACTTTCAAATGCGCTCGCTCACGATGCAAAACTTGTCCTTTCATTCATAACGTAGAGAAAATGTCGGGATCCAAGAGATCCATTAAGATCTCTGATCACTTTACGTGCACCTCCGCCAATGTTATTTACTGCATAACTTGTACTTATTGTAAAAAGTTATACATTGGTGAAACAGGAAGACGACCAGGTGACCGATTCCAAGAACACCTTCGCGACGTAGAAAGAAATGGCAAGGACGCATCCAAACCAGTCGTTTTAAACAGCATATGACAGTTTGCAGCCTTTACTTACATGTAGGCAGTTCAGAAAGTCGCAAAACACTGGAACAAAAATTTAGCTTCCAAATCGGCACTCTTAATCCCCACGGTATCAACAAGCGCTTTTCATTCAACTAATTTATTCTTGTTTTCTCGTCACATAAACCCACACACAACCCACAATTCCTCCAATCGCTCTGACGAAGGGCAAAAACTCGAAACGTCAACGTGTAAACTCTTTACGGTGGCCAATTTACGTTTTCAACTCAGTTGTTAAGACTAAGCCACTCATTTTTAATGTCTTTGGATACAAGATAAGAAAGAGAGATGGATAATAATTATTAAAGTCAACGCCGCAGTCCACGAGTCCGTGAATAGGGCTCAGAGACTAGAGGAGCATCAGTAATGAGCTCCTAGACGATCACGAAAGAAAACACTGCAAGCATAATTTTCTACCGCATCTGGGTCAGTAAATTGCCTTTCCAGAGAAGACCAGCAAACGAGCGAGACCAGCAAACACAGCGGGGCTCTGAGAAGAATCTTTTCCCTCGCAGCCCGACAAACTGAAGGCCGTCGGAAGAAGCTTCTAGATTTAATACGGTTTAATAGAATGCAATTGAACGTCATAAAGACGGATGGAAACTTTGGCGTAGATCAACATATCGAGTACGAGTACCCCTCTCGATTATTTTCGTTGTAATTAAAGAAAGCCAACAACGCTGTCAAAATTATTGCAGCAATGTTTACGAAACTTTTGAATATAAGCATCCTAATAATTCAATCAAGCCTCCATCCATGCCCCAATATTTGTTCGCCCAGTTCAATTAAACTTCGAATAACAGTTTAAGTCGCTTAGGCGATGCGGGTAATTTGTACAGATTAAGAGGCCTCCACTAACCGCAAAGCGAATTTAAGCCTTGGTATTGAAACCGCTAATTAGCCGAGCTATTTAGAGAATTTTTTAAAAATAAACTGGAGATAACAAAATTACTTTGTCCAAGAAATGACGAAGAAGTGCCAAAGATCTTACATAGTCGATCAAGATCGTAAAAAAAATAATTTGATGTAAATGATACAAAACGCATTTATGATAAACACCTCTCTCTTTTGTACAGTCCTTCTTTAGTGTACATAGTGTTCAAATGAAAGGTTCCTCAGTTCAAAACCGCAAGTCTTTGTATCAACAATAAATTTAAGCGCCCAAGCGATTTCTTTGTGTTTTATTTTCGGAAGTGTTCTTCATATATTGATCAGAAAGGTGCAAGAGGTTAAGGTTAAAAATGTGCTTTTTCAGAGAAAATGCCGTATTCTGATCACGTATGCACTAAAATGCAAAAAATTTTGAAGAAGTTCGAAACTCGATCGCAAGTTTTCTTTTGATGACAGACGTTCGGAATATAAGTGGACATTTGACCCCTAGGCTATTAGTATGAATGAAATATGTAAATACCCTAACACATTTTTGTTTACATGTTTGACAGAAAACTTTGTGTATAATTATTCCAGAAGAGTCGATCGAATCCTAGATACAACCTTTTAAAAGAACAGATGTTCCGCCTGGCGCCTAATAGGCGTCCTATTTAAAACTGAGTTGAATTTCAGCGAAAATACTTGAAGGAGAAATTCAGTTCGAAGCTTTTATTGCACGACACCTCCTAGAGTACATATTGATTTAACACACAGATAAGTGACCGCACCACGGCACGCTGAGCGCTGCAAAAATATATATATCAGCATCCCGCCTCGGTTGTGTTCATACCTTTGACGCAATACCGCTGCGTCAGGTTAAAGCGAAAACAGCGTCGTCTTATATCGCGTCGCATGTCACGGGTTGCCGCTTGAATTTGAGTCTCCACGTCACAGGATTGTCGAGTCCTTGCGCCGATTCAAAAGATTCAATCTTGCTAGAGAAGGTACACATCAAAGAGAAGCGGCCATCGAGGAAACGTGGCGTGAATAGAACAGTGGCGTGTGTCATGCATGGAGAAACAGACGACGGCGAAGCATAAACATTATAACACATTCTTATGTGATTAGACGCCCTCACAGGGTCTTGGCATGTCACGTTAGCATTGAACTGCAATATTTACAAAGAAAATTCACATTTCACTGTGACCTGTACCTGTTTTAGAATTGAAGAATAACATCGATATCAAAGCAAAACAAAGAATAACTTGATCGCACACAATTCGTGATTGGTAATAGCTGAAATATTGGCCCTCTCCGAGTGACGTTGCGCTCCTATATAAGCGATCACTTTCTGTCGGTGGACAGTTATAACAAAGAGGAAAGAGTGATCTTGCTTTCAACACTCAAAGGAGCTAAAATGGGTTTCGACATTGAAAGGTTTACCGGAAAAGTCAACGAAGGGCTTCTGTGTTCCATTTGCCGCGACGTTCTGGAAGAACCATTACAAGCCCCGTGCGAGCATGCGTTTTGTTCGACTTGTATTCACGCGTGGCTCACACATTATAACACTTGCCCAGAAGACCGTTTACCGCTATGGCCGAGCGACTTGAAGCCGATTTTCAGGTACATGAAAAATGATTTGGATGCGTTGAAAATAAGATGCGACAACGAAGTGCGAGGTTGTAAGGCTTTGGTGCGTTTAGATGCGCTTAAAACGCATTCGAAGGAGGAGTGTGGTTTTGTTTTGGTTCGGTGTCCAAACGAAGGTTGTAACGAGGAACTCACTAGACGCGATTTGGAGGCGCACTCTAAGACGTGCAAATTTCAGTCGGCCGAATGCAGTAAAGGATGTGGCCTAAAAGTGAGCAAAAGTGAAGAATCCGGACACAACTGTATAGCAGAATTGCGCAAAACCTTGGCTAAACAACAGCAGGAAAGCGACGGTAAGATTCGTGAGCTTAAAAAGGAAATGGAGTCGCGACTTGATTCACATCGCGTTCATATGGTGTACAAGGAAGCCACGCTTCAAAATCAAATCGAAG
Organism: Pocillopora damicornis; assembly: GCF_964200805.1. Lineage (NCBI taxonomy): Eukaryota > Metazoa > Cnidaria > Anthozoa > Scleractinia > Pocilloporidae > Pocillopora > Pocillopora damicornis. The sequence goes on from NC_142672.1 coordinate 15,440,069, forward strand.
ATTTGAAATCTCAAGTGGCGGAGCTGATCCGTGAGACCAAATCGCTGAAAGCGCAAAAGAGAGAAGAGCTTCACAGTGAGGATCCCGAAAGGAAAGAGATCCTGGAATGGTTAAGAAGCTTGAAATATCAAGACGAAATTGCGGAGCGATATTGCAGCAGTTGTAACAAGCGGTATCTGTATGTAAGGAAGGATACAATACACTGCTTGAATGATCAGGTATAATTCCCTTAAATTTTAATGTTATGTTTTTTAAAACTTGTGATCTCAGCCTTAGAAAATCTTAGTATTCAATTCAATTTCCGACATAATAGACAAAAGAACTACGTAAATAAAAAAAAGGTTTTTCCATATTTTATGCCCATGGCATGATATTCTCTATGCGGTTTAAGTATTTTGTTCACACTGACAATTCTAAACAATGATATTGACGTTTTTTCTTACTAACTCTGTAGTTTTCCGTTTGCGTGACCTTTCGGTTATTTGGGTGTAGGTGAGTCACGAACCGAAATCGTTTCCATACGGGAAAAAAAAAAAGAAAAAAAAAAGATTAACAACGAGATACAAGAAACAGTTCTTGGTTCTGCAACCGTCGAATGTAAATCGAAAACTGTTCCCTCAAAGTTAATTTTTTTGGTTTTTCCACTTCATAATTCTTTTAATTCTTACGTTAACCCTTAAGCTCCCAGACCAAATTTGTAATTCTTCTAACTGTCAACCATACAATTCTTGAAATGTTAGTTCAGAGAATTTAGTACTGGATTAAGTGGTTATACTCAAATTAATAGTTTTCTTTATTCTCATCACTTGTCTGGTTGATATAACATTGATATTGTAAGGAGAAATTCCGTCTTAGTCAGTCATGGGAGTTAAAGAGTTAACAACGATTTTGAAACATGCCATCAAGGATGCAACTCCATAATAAGCAAAAAACTTCATGTCCTCTTTTGTATGAATGGCGCTCAAACAAAAAACAAGTCGCGCGTGATTTCCTTTTGCTAGTCATAAGTTCAAATTGACTAGGAGCAAAATTATTGTGGTTAAAGAATTTTTTAACTTACGTTAAATATTTGAAGTATGAATTTTTGGGAGGATTGCAATAATCTAGATATGTGGCGCCGTCAGGTAATCAAGACCTTGCCAACATTAGCAGAAGATAGTTCAAAACTACACGGGTGGTGTTGCGAACAATAGAATTTCGACAGGCGCTATTCCGCGCACAATACCGGGTACTCAGGAACTCGTTATGGTGAAATTTAGGCCCACTGTTCGTAACGTTTTCATACTTATTTCACTAGAAAATTTCGTGCCATATGATAGGGGTGTTAAAAGCCCGTGAAAAGGTTATCCGTTCACGCAGTGTTTCACACCCTTTAAACAATAGTTCTTGACGCTTGCACTCGAAAAACTTGCACCCAACAACAGTGTACGCGTCCTCATCCAGACTACGAACGCGGTTCGGACGCGTTAACCGATCCGTCGCATCTTATACTCAGAGACGGATTGTTTTCAACCTTCCAGGTTAACCTGAGCCGCTCGTCCTCAACTGAGGAAGACGCCATTCTCAGCCACATCCGAAGCTCCCGCGGGACAAAGCCTCGAAGTTGGTGCCCAAGTCCCGTAGGTGCGGGTCAAGCCGCGGTATTACCTCGCTCTCAAAGCGAGGAGTCCTCGTTGAACAGAGCCGTTTTGGAATCATGGCGTCGAACGCCAGATGTTTCCACTTCACCATGTACAAACTGAAACGCTTCCAAGAACAAAGAACTCCAGATGAAGAGGAAAACTTAGATTTCTATTTACCATCATAAAGAATTAATGTTTCCTGCTTTAACTTAAAGTTTGTGTTGGAGATAAAGAGGATATTCGCTTTTCAGAAACAGTTTCCATATATTAAATATCGTACTTCTAAAAGAAAGTTTAACCCCTAATACACACACTTGAATTTTTACTCTGAAACAACGTTAATATTAGATCCTGCAACGTGTCCTAAATGCCTTTGTCCCGAGTATTTTTACCAGCACAAGCGGTTCTTGTGAAACTAGCAAAGAGGAGCTACAGATGTCCAAGGCTTTTGTGTAGTTCGAAAGTTACACATTTATCGCAAAAAGGAGAGAAAGATATGATCTTAAATACTACTTAAAAGTATGGCACAGCCTCCTGAAACGACTTCGCTTAAAACTCCCCAGCCAAGATAAATATGGACACTGGTATCAAGTTTCGAAAATTTAATGTAAAATTGAAACGAATTTTGATGGTACAAACAAATCTAATGGTTTCCTAGGTCTATTTAATCTAACTTAAATGGTTTTGTAATGCCATAATCTCTACGATAAGCTTAACTTTAACATCAACTGAAATATCAGCAAAATAAAAGTTAAATTTAAGTATGTGCGTGGATCGTTCTTTCTGGAGACTGAATTCATCGTGTAAATGATCTCATATGTCTGCCTGGATAACCTCGCCCAGCCCCAGGCCGATAACCACCAACATTTGGCGGGGGCATGAACCTAGAAGGAATGAGAGGGAGTGTTCAACACAAAACTGACTAAGAAAAACACCGAAAACCGCTGATATATTCATTGTTAGAACTTAAGTAAAAGAAAGAACGGCAACATACAACGATAGTTGTATAAGAAAAACATAATTGTTTTGCGATTTATTTCTGGTGTAAGAGCTTCCAACTGGCCAACGTGCTAATCCAATGATCAAACAAGCAAACCAACAGACACGCCAGACTCAGACAGATAAACAAGCAGGTCCACAAATGGACCGACACAGAGAGAAACCAGACATAGGAATAACAGAAAAACTGAACGAGAGTCTCACCGCGAGTCATCTTTAGATTTGGGCGCATCCCAGTAACCTCGCATCTGTGGTCGATTATAGTTATTTCTCATTCCTCCTCCACCACCTGAGAACAAGCCCACACCAACTATCAATACAAATATTTTTCACTTTCCTCATCGAGCTACTAAGTTTTTCTGCAAGGGAACAAGGCTTTAATAAAGAAAAAAAGTTAAAGAGTCAGCACACTCTCAGTTACCTCTATACGGCTGAGGAGTTTGCGATCCCCAATCCGGTCTGAAAAAAGAATAATAATAGTCAAACGTGTCATAGACCACACAGAAAAAGAATGACAAACGAACAAAATCAGCTAGGGCTTCGTGCCGTGCTCTAGAAGAAACATAAGTGAAGATCAATCCCGGGTCACTCAAAATTGAAAACGACATAGGATAAAGTAATTTCCAATTAAAGAGAGGTTATCTCCCCTTCCTGAAAATAAGAGGTTCGGCGCGCTATCACGCAATGCTCTCGCCAGAATATAAAAGACATGTGATGAGACCCTACGACATTCTGTGAAGCAGGAAAACGCTTTATTGAGAAGGCTTAACTCAGGGCTCCTATCAATCAGTCGATCGATTACTTGATACAGGGATGACATTCCCTCCATGACTGAGTCAGAGGCTTGTGCACAAAAAGTGTGACTAAAAGTAAAATCAAACCTACCCATTCAGTGAAGGGCTACAAACGAAAAAAGGGCCCCTTGAACCACTTTATCTGTTGTTCAAGGGACATTTCTACTCAGTAAGCAATTTTTCTACTCCCCAAGGCGTTCCCTACATTGAGGTTCCTCTTTTACGATTACCACTGGCAGTTATCTTACCCTCTCTGGAAATTCCTTTGTCCCGGAAAGGCGATAGGATGCTGTCGTGGGTTTCCCCAGTCAGGTCCTGCCCCGCGCATTCCTCCTTGAGTAACCATGCCAGGACCTTCAAGAAATCAAACCATATTCATGAGAAGGAAATACAAGGAAACACTGCCCACTGTAAATAACATCGGAAAGAAAAGTTGATGTTTAGTACAAGAAGAAGGCACCTTTTCGAAGTGGTCCCCCCGGCATAGCCGTCCAACGGCCCTGATTTCCCATGAAGTTGCCTGGGCCATGGTCCATCGATCTACCTGGTGGAGGACCCTGAAAACCACGCAAAAAATGTTAAGCAGCTTTATATAGCACGATAAACAGAAATATGTTAGTAAGCTTAACTACCTGCAAACGTCAAATTATTCTTCATCGACCTATGAGGTCTTTCATTATCTTATGAAGCGCACGTGATAAACATTCAAGCATTAACTTGTATATCGTACCTTGGGACCAGTCCTTCGCATCGGAGGCGGCGAGTCCTGGGTCTTAGCATTTTCCATTGCCATGAAGTCATCCACGTGCATGGAGGGTGGACGGCTCGTATTTTGCTTGCGTGATCGGAACAAGTCATTCATGCGAGGGTTGCCTCGACCCCGTGGCATACCCCTCGTGCCTCGACCACCGCCTCTCATTGGCGCTGATGGAGCTACCATAGGTGAGAGAGCAAACGAGAAAAATAAGAACTAAGGAAAGATTATTTGAGTTTGCAAAAATGGTTAAGACTGCAAACGAGACCGTCTGATTCACAAATCTGTAAGAGCTTATCTTGGTCTCTGTATCAATAAGCGACTAAAACTATTGCCATTCCCCTGGATGGGATGTTAGTCCGTCGTCAATTACGTCCTGACTTTCGTACCAAGTACACTTAAACACCTCCTAGATGGAGGGAAGAGCAGCGGGAATACAACATAATGATCCTGCTCAGATCCAGAGTCTACCTTAACACCACGCGTCAACAGCTTAGGAAGTTTAAGTAAAAACTGAATATATGCTGGGAGAAGCTCGACAGATTTCCCAAAAGTGTTCACTGAATATTTCTGTTTTGCAAAGTGAAGCGTTTAGTACTTAAGCCTTATACACACCTGTCCTGGCTTTCTTATTATCCTTTCGCTGACCAGATATCAAGGGATCGTACTTTCTCTTGTTTCTAGGACAAAAATAACAAAGGATAAGTTGACTTATTCACCGATCATCACGTTAACAGATCCCAAGATCTTTTTTAGTTGCAAAAGAAGGAGCTTTACCTGTGAGCTTTCTTGCGCGTCGGGGAGCCTGGGGGAGAAGGTACCAGTCCTTTTTCTAACTCAGCCTTGAGATCAAAGTCCGGAGAGAACTTCTCTGTCAGAGAATCAACACCGATTTTTATCTGTGAATTTAAAAGCGTTCCACATGAGAAGATTTTTTTTTGAAAACAAACAAAAAGATAAGCATGCAGTTACATACAAATAAATTTTGGAAAAGCCCCATTTTGACGAACTTAAAACTTGTACAGATTTTCAAGCCAAGCTCCATCGCATCCTTGAATTGAACTCAATACACACATGATAGTACTTCAAAGTATTACGTCACAGTGAGAGCAGGAAAAAAGCCTTACCAAGTCAACTTCAGGATCGATATCGTCTGGGAGAGGGGTAGAGTACCAGAGCGTTGGACTGACCCCACCATCCTCAACTTCACCGGAAACGAAGGCCAATCTGTTGACAAACAGCGTCTGAAGCGGAAGTGGACTTGGGAGCTGTGGTTCAGTGACCTCCTCTGTGAATAACAAAAGCCTTACATCAGATGCAACAATACCCGTCCATTCTAAACCACTTTTACCCCGCAATGCACATTTTAGCTTTTCTCGGTTATTGTCTTTTGTTTGTTTGTTTAGTTTTTTTTTTTTCCCAACCCTTTTCACATTTTTGGCTGTTGCTATGGCATTTGCGTAATTAGCATGGCCAAAAAGTCAGTGCTCCTTTAACTCATACCTTTTACGAGTATAAATAGGCAAACATATTTACCGAGACTTCAAGTTACTTTACTTTTTGTACACTTAGCTATGTTTATAAGCTACAAGACACATAGTATTACCTGCTTCTTTTTCAGTCTCGCCTTCTGTTTTACGCAGCATAACTGTCAAAACACGAACTGCATCTAATAATGGCTCCAGAGCCTCGTCTTCTTTGCAGCTTTCCTACAGCAACAAAGTGGCTTGTTTACATATCTACCATGTTTGATGTCTTAACGCGTTAAGCATCTGATTTAGGATCTTCCTCCTTTTCCATTTCCTCTGCACTACTTTGTTTTGTTTGTATTCCTGAACTATTTTCATTACAACTTAAGCCTCTTTGAAAATTTAACTAAATTTTCGTCTCATTTGACATTTGCAAATTATGTTGAACTTTTCAATTCTGAACTATCCTCGTTTCTTCTACGATACTTATTTTTTTCACTTTTTTGAAGATTTCTCCTCTTTACACCCTAACATCAGAATCTATATTTTCCATACTGTTCTTTACGCATTTCCTACAGTACTGAACACAAAAACTTGTTAACAACCAAGAACCTCTTTTTCAAAGCTCGAAAACCAAACCAAAGAACGACTCAATAAACCTCGAGTCGTTTCTCCAATGTTCTCAGCGGGCCGTCCTCCGCAGCGCTGTCAAATTTAAGGAAGCTTCTCATCTGAGCCGCGCTGATGCTGATCTCAGTGGTTAGCTTCAATGGTTCGCCCTCCATGGCATCGTCTTCCTGTTCCTGAATTATACCGGCTGTATCCTCCGGTAGTAACAGCTGCAGCAGCTCAATGGTCGTCGACAGCGTGGACAGGTGATCCGGGCCTGGAATGCTATTCCTGGACAATCAAATGCAGTATAATTTCAAAATCATTTCAAAAACTTATAGACCCTAATGGCGCTAAATCCCAGTTTGTGTGTCTTGAAAAACACAATTTTTACAATGCGTGTAAATCTCTTTCATTCTTGACCAGTATCATTCTCTTTTAGTCCATGCATATCTCTTGATGTTTTTTGGACACCAGCACACCATTATATAAGGTTTTCTTTTAGTTAGGAGCCACTTCCTATGTCAATAGGTATGAGGTATCCAATTTCTTTCCTATCTTGTCTGTCTATTACTTTAAGTGTTTATGTGTACTTCAGATTTTATAGCAAAGTATATTTAATACATTTACTTCTACAGCCTAGGTGTCTGACAAAAATAAACAGCTTTGTTTTTCCTCGTCCGTTTCTGACCAAGCTACCTCCGACCTTGTTTTGGACAGCAACTGGAGTGATCAGCTTATAAATTCTTCCTACGTTTTTCCTACCCTGTCAAAATGCACTTATTGAGACTTTAGACCATAATCAAATAGAGGATTTTGCTCTGATTAGACACCAAACTCCCAGAACTAAACAACAAAGAATTGTAGGCCATTGAATCGGAGAATTAGTTCATAGATACTGTGGGTAAAGGGGGAAAGACAACATCAATATAACTTACTCAAAAGACGACGACAGCCTTTTCAGAAGGCGATAAAACACTTCACTATTGTTCTCCAGAGCTCTGAAACGACACAAACAAGGATATAAAGCTTACTCGTATGGGCAACAATCTAAACCATAAACCTATTTAAGCCCACGACTCGCCAAAGTTGTGAGCTAAGATTAAATAAAAAAGCTAAAACAAGTTCAGGTACCTTTTCTGATGGTAGACACCATAGTTATGTTCGGTAAGAGTCAGCAGGGTCCTCAGAGCGAGCAAAATCGTAGCAAATGACTGCTGCTCGGATCCCATGTGCTCCAGTAAGGCAGCACAAATCACTTCCAGCATCTCCTTGTCCGGCAAAGTATTAGCCAGCTAAATAAAGAACATCTCATGAAAAATGTGACTAGAGAAGTTATGGTAACGTAGCTTCATAAATGGAATAAACTTTTATGCTAAAAGACAGTACTCATTTCATTGACAGAAAAACAACAAACAATATCTAAAGGAAAACTGCAAAACAAGCAAACAACAACAACAACACAAAACTTACATGTTGGTCGGTAAAAGGAGTTTCGAAAGGCATCAGGCTAACCGTGGGGTCACACAAGGACTGGACAATCGACTGTCAAAAAAAAGCACAAATAAAGTTTTTGAAGAACAGGTTGTAAAAAACAAGAGACTCACAAACAAAATATGGCTAGATGTGTGGCCTCAAAATTACAATTGTTGCAAAAAGCGCAGGTGATATAATGATACCCAAACATGCACGTGAATAATCTACATCAGAGAAAGATCTGAACTCTTTTAATTTGCGCAACGTTCCAGCGACATGAGCAGGATAATACAATCGTAACAGACGAGGAAGATCAAGTGGCAAATAAGCGCGGGAATTAAGTAATAAGCGCAACTAACTGAAAAACCTTGGGTTTTGTAAAACTACTACAAAATCAATCAAAGCAAAACGAACGTGAAAACATAATTTCCTCTCTCTTTCGAAATCTGTAAAGTAGTCATTATAAAATGATTTACATACCACGACACAGTACTGTGATCTAGACACCGTTTGATTTTCAGACGACCCTTTCAAACAAGACAACATGGACGGCAAAAGACTGGGGAACAACAGGTCATCGTTCTTGGCATTGCCACTGTAAATAAAACGTGAAACACTCATTTCTTTTATATCACAATTTAAGAAATGCTGGTTTTAAACCTCCATCAATTTTAACAACGCCGTATACAATCTGTTTCAATCACAGTGTGTTCTTAAACAATTAAGTATAGTACTACGTAGTTCCACTGTCTTAGAAAGCTTTGGAAGTTAAATAGTGTAATGAAGCATTATTTGAAACGTGAATTATCCACCCTCTGCTCGCCCTGAATCTTCAAACTGTTACTGTGATTCGTGCAATAGCCATTTCAAAATATTTGAACAGTCAAGGCGGTTTGGGTGTAAAGATAGCTTCCCTCGCGACCTTGGCGTCGTTCAGCCATCAGAAAATATCCGACCCATTCTGCTCATTATGTCTCAAGATTGAATTAAAGGATAACTTTTCAGTTACGTTTGATAGATATCCTTCGTATGCTATCAACTAGTATACCTAACTCGGTATTAGGATTTCACGTGGAAATTACGCCCAGCTCACCGACCTGGTTTTCAAAAGTTGAAGCAGCGACACTTTGACAGCTGGCTGTGATGAAAGGTAAGCTAACAATGTCATAATACGCACACCTCCCGGGGAACAACTGAAAAGGAAATTGGAGTAACACTCAAATTCACAATCATATCGGTAAACAGTCAATATACAGGCTAATTTTGTTCGTAGACAAGTCACACTCTTTCTTTCGCTTTAACCATCGGTCAAACTTTCCGTTGGAATTTTGTTTAGAAAAGTGTCATGATTAATGACAATTAAATGGAATACAGCACAATTTCACCAACAAATGATACGCAAGTAAAGAAATGATCCTCACGCGTGAGCAAAAATTAAAGAAACTGCAAAAAAAGAAGCTTGAAAAGATTCAAGCTTCGATGAAATTGGAGCTCAGGCCTCCTGAATAACAGTTGGGCTCTACCACCAACTGAAGTTTCCGCATTCCTTCCCGTTTATCGAGAGCCGTTCATTTCAGAACTGCTTGTAAACCGATGTAAATAGAAAGTTTAAGTCGAGTTGAGTGAGTCGAGGCGCGTGAAAAGTTTCCAGGGTTGCAACAAATATTGGGCATCATTACTGCTCAATGCTGCAATCATGCGCACTCCATTGGCCTGCATAGGAGCGTGAAAACTTTCATGTTCTACTAAAATGAAGGGACCGGTTCGGCCAAAACTAGCTCAGATAGTTCTCATTCCATTCACGGAAAAAACGGTCCGACCGGTGAGTTGCGATACACAGCACTGAAGGGGTCATAGTTTTGTAGCTTTTGTTGCCAAGAGTTTCTTACCTATTGTCGTCTCCACTTGCTTTGCTCATCTCGCTGTCCAGTGTCTCCAGAAGTGTTCTGATTAAACAAAATTAATGCACAGTTATGAATTCTTCGCAACTCGAACAAGCGATTGTTTTATCTCCTTTCACAGTGCGATTGAGCTTAATGGGTTGATAAATTTGCCTTATTTGCTCTTCATTACATTAGAGTGCTGAAAATAACTCTGTTTTTCCTTTGTTGGAGAACTGCTGAACTGAATTCACTTGTTGAAACGCAAAGAAGCACTTATTGAAAGGGGGAAATCTGCAAGGGGGCAAAACTTCTCACGGCAAAGGGAGTAAGGCTGTAAAATCCACTACCTTCTGACGCTAATACTATTCCAAAGCCAAATACGTTAAAAGGCTACGTCGAGATAGTTATACTTTTCCAGTTTGCCATTCGAAATCCGTCTAAATCTACGCCATCCTAAAAAGTCCTTGTTCCCTCCTACATCATTATTGTCTCTTCCGTGTTGTTCTATCTCATCGACCTAACATCTTAAAGTCTCTTTACAACTAAAAGTCCTTGTTCCTTCCTACATCATTATTGTCTCTTCCGTGTTGTTCTATCTCATCGACCTAACATCTTAAAGTCTCTTTACAACTAAAAGTCCTTGTTCCTTCCTACATCATTATTGTCTCTTCCGTGTTGTTCTATCTCATCGACCTAACATCTTAAAGTCTCTTTACAACTAAAAGTCCTTGTTCCTTCCTACATCATTATGTTCTCTTCCGTGTTGTTCTATCTCATCGACCTAACATCTTAAAGTCTCTTTACAACTAAAAGTCCTTGTTCCTTCCTACATCATTATTGTCTCTTCCGTGTTGTTCTATCTCATCGACCTAACATCTTAAAGTCTCTTTACAACTAAAAGTCCTTGTTCCTTCCTACATCATTATGTTCTCTTCCGTGTTGTTCTATCTCATCGACCTAACATCTTAAAGTCTCTTTACAACTAAAAGTCCTTGTTCCTTCCTACATCATTATTGTCTCTTCCGTGTTGTTCTATCTCATCGACCTAACATCTTAAAGTCTCTTTACAACTAAAAGTCCTTGTTCCTTCCTACATCATTATTGTCTCTTCCGTGTTGTTCTATCTCATCGACCTAACATCTTAAAGTCTCTTTACAACTAAAAGTCCTTGTTCCTTCCTACATCATTATGTTCTCTTCCGTGTTGTTCTATCTCATCGACCTAACATCTTAAAGTCTCTTTACAACTAAAAGTCCTTGTTCCTTCCTACATCATTATTGTCTCTTCCGTGTTGTTCTATCTCATCGACCTAACATCTTAAAGTCTCTTTACAACTAAAAGTCTTTGTTCCTTCCTACATCATTATTGTCTCTTCCGTGTTGTTCTATCTCATCGACCTAACATCTTAAAGTCTCTTTACAACTAAAAGTCCTTGTTCCTTCCTACATCATTATGTTCTCTTCCGTGTTGTTCTATCTCATCGACCTAACATCTTAAAGTCTCTTTACAACTAAAAGTCCTTGTTCCTTCCTACATCATTATGTTCTCTTCCGTGTTGTTCTATCTCATCGACCTAACATCTTAAAGTCTCTTTACAACTAAAAGTCTTTGTTCCTTCCTACATCATTATTGTCTCTTCCGTGTTGTTCTATCTCATCGACCTAACATCTTAAAGTCTCTTTACAACTAAAAGTCCTTGTTCCTTCCTACATCATTATGTTCTCTTCCGTGTTGTTCTATCTCATCGACCTAACATCTTAAAGTCTCTTTACAACTAAAAGTCCTTGTTCCTTCCTACATCATTATTGTCTCTTCCGTGTTGTTCTATCTCATCGACCTAACATCTTAAAGTCTCTTTACAACTAAAAGTCTTTGTTCCTTCCTACATCATTATTGTCTCTTCCGTGTTGTTCTATCTCATCGACCTAACATCTTAAAGTCTCTTTACAACTAAAAGTCCTTGTTCCTTCCTACATCATTATGTTCTCTTCCGTGTTGTTCTATCTCATCGACCTAACATCTTAAAGTCTCTTTACAACTAAAAGTCCTTGTTCCTTCCTACATCATTATGTTCTCTTCCGTGTTGTTCTATCTCATCGACCTAACATCTTAAAGTCTCTTTACAACTAAAAGTCTTTGTTCCTTCCTACATCATTATTGTCTCTTCCGTGTTGTTCTATCTCATCGACCTAACATCTTAAAGTCTCTTTACAACTAAAAGTCCTTGTTCCTTCCTACATCATTATGGTCTCTTCCGTGTTATTCTATCTCATCGACCTAACATCTTAAAGTCTCTTTACAACTAAAAGTCCTTGTTCCTTCCTACATCATTATGTTCTCTTCCGTGTTGTTCTATCTCATCGACCTAACATCTTAAAGTTTCTTTACAACTAAAAGTCCTTGTTCCTTCCTACATCATTATGTTCTCTTCCGTGTTGTTCTATCTCATCGACCTAACATCTTAAAGTCTCTTTACAACTAAAAGTCTTTGTTCCCTCCTACATCATTATTGTCTCTTCCGTGTTGTTCTATCTCATCGACCTAACATCTTAAAGTCTCTTTACAACTAAAAGTCCTTGTTCCTTCCTACATCATTATTGTCTCTTCCGTGTTGTTCTATCTCATCGACCTAACATCTTAAAGTCTCTTTACAACTAAAAGTCCTTGTTCCTTCCTACATCATTATGTTCTCTTCCGTGTTGTTCTATCTCATCGACCTAACATCTTAAAGTCTCTTTACAACTAAAAGTCCTTGTTCCTTCCTACATCATTATGTTCTCTTCCGTGTTGTTCTATCTCATCGACCTAACATCTTAAAGTCTCTTTACAACTAAAAGTCCTTGTTCCTTCCTACATCATTATTGTCTCTTCCGTGTTGTTCTATCTCATCGACCTAACATCTTAAAGTCTCTTTACAACTAAAAGTCCTTGTTCCTTCCTACATCATTATTGTCTCTTCCGTGTTGTTCTATCTCATCGACCTAACATCTTAAAGTCTCTTTACAACTAAAAGTCCTTGTTCCTTCCTACATCATTATGTTCTCTTCCGTGTTGTTCTATCTCATCGACCTAACATCTTAAAGTCTCTTTACAACTAAAAGTCCTTGTTCCTTCCTACATCATTATGTTCTCTTCCGTGTTGTTCTATCTCATCGACCTAACATCTTAAAGTCTCTTTACAACTAAAAGTCCTTGTTCCTTCCTACATCATTATTGTCTCTTCCGTGTTGTTCTATCTCATCGACCTAACATCTTAAAGTCTCTTTACAACTAAAAGTCCTTGTTCCTTCCTACATCATTATTGTCTCTTCCGTGTTGTTCTATCTCATCGACCTAACATCTTAAAGTCTCTTTACAACTAAAAGTCCTTGTTCCTTCCTACATCATTATGTTCTCTTCCGTGTTGTTCTATCTCATCGACCTAACATCTTAAAGTCTCTTTACAACTAAAAGTCTTTGTTCCCTCCTACATCATTATTGTCTCTTCCGTGTTGTTCTATCTCATCGACCTAACATCTTAAAGTCTCTTTACAACTAAAAGTCCTTGTTCCTTCCTACATCATTATGTTCTCTTCCGTGTTGTTCTATCTCATCGACCTAACATCTTAAAGTCTCTTTACAACTAAAAGTCCTTGTTCCTTCCTACATCATTATTGTCTCTTCCGTGTTGTTCTATCTCATCGACCTAACATCTTAAAGTTTCTTTACAACTAAAAGTCCTTGTTCCTTCCTACATCATTATGTTCTCTTCCGTGTTGTTCTATCTCATCGACCTAACATCTTAAAGTCTCTTTACAACTAAAAGTCTTTGTTCCCTCCTACATCATTATTGTCTCTTCCGTGTTGTTCTATCTCATCGACCTAACATCTTAAAGTCTCTTTACAACTAAAAGTCCTTGTTCCTTCCTACATCATTATGTTCTCTTCCGTGTTGTTCTATCTCATCGACCTAACATCTTAAAGTCTCTTTACAACTAAAAGTCCTTGTTCCTTCCTACATCATTATGTTCTCTTCCGTGTTGTTCTATCTCATCGACCTAACATCTTAAAGTTTCTTTACAACTAAAAGTAGTTTTGTACAGTGAAAAAAATGAGCCACTGTAATCACCTCACGATATTGAAGGCTGTGGGTGCAGAGAGGTCTGACAGCTGTGAACAAACTCTTCTCAGTACTTGCTGAAGATTGTGACATGCTGATCCTACAAGTTACAAGAAACAGAGGCTTTAGAAACCTCAAAGATGCTAGTTTTTAACAAAGGTTCGTAAGCATTTTAAAAGCAAAAATGTTTTAGACAAGGTTATGAGTCAAAACACATGGCTTCATCCATAAAAACCACGACGCAATTCACATAAATAATAATAATAATAATTATAATAATTTAACTCTCATATTGCGCGCTTTCCATGAAATGATCAAGCGCGCATTACATGATTTCTATCTATAGCAATTTAATACAGGGTATCTAACTGATAATTATTTAAAATATACTATGATAAAATTAAAATATACAACATATGTTAAGATACTAGTAATTATCGTGATAAAAATGAATAAAAAGCTTCCCTAATTTAATAAAAAGCAACCACAACGTAATGCTTATACACAGTAGTGGGAATCGAGGTATTTTCCCAAAGATTGGATGTTGACCGACCCCGTGTTTAAGAAGATGAAGCCATTATAATTTACGTAAATTTCATCTATCTTGAAAAAATCTTACTTGGCGATTGCACACTCAAAGAAGCTTAGAAAACTCCGGACTCCTTCCCTTTTTTTAAAAGTCTACCTTTGTTTTCCAGGTATTGAAAGCTTGCCTAGCCCTGCCTCTGTCAGTAAGGACTCTTAGATATAACTATTCAAAAACTACATCCCGCCCAGGTTCCTACCGGCCAGATCCTTGAGTATTCCTTGCAGCTCTGTGCTGAGTGGATTGAGGTGCGCACTCCACAGCCGGCGATGATTCATCACCAGATTCGCTTCTTCCTGAGGCATTTCCTTCAAATGAAAAAAAGAAGAAAACAAAAAAGTGAACCAAGTCAACAGACAGCTAAATAAAAGAAATCTGTAGGAATTAGATTGTATACGAGTCAACGGGGTTTCCCGCTAAAACGGATCACAACTTGACAGCAGCCGTCTATTTCCCGCCAATTTGGCGCGCCCGTCACCTATCCCAATCATCATCACAAAAAAATACCGCACCCGTCACGTTCTTAAATACTTCCGCCATCATATATCATGTTCTTCGGAAACTTCAGTTTATTGCCGTTGTTGAAACAACACGCAGAGTCACACTCCATTCACACTCCATTCATTACCCCTCTAAAGATCAGTTTGAATTTAAAATTCCAAAATTCTACACTGAATACTCAGTTAAGTCACTGTGTAAATTACCCACCTCCAGCGAGCGAATTGGTAAAGGTATTGGTAACAGTTCTGACAGCAGAACAAGTCCTCCTAGGAAAGCCTTCGAAACAAATGAATGTCAAGAATAACCAATCAAATTAAAACGTAAAAGTAAAGTGTACAAAATCTATCTCAGAGGAGAAGACGTTCGGTAAATTTAATCATATGTGATAAATTTTGGCCACAATGAACGTGTCATGCAAAATTGGCGAAGAATTTGTCAGCTAATCCGTTTCTTTTAAAACTGTGGCAACACCTACAGTAAAGGCCAAGCTAGTTAATCCCAGAGTCTGACAGATTACATTTTAAAGATTCTTTCGTCTAACTGACATACAAAATAAAGATAGTGAACAAAATACGAATCGAGCGTCTTACATGAATGAGAAGTCGGATGGGTAAAGGGCATCATTTCTGAGAAATCTAACTTGTCGAATCAGCATCATATTTTTTTATCTTTTGCTTTAAGATATACTTACTTGGGGAGCAGATGTTGTGTATTCAAGAAGTTCTTTTAACATAAGCGACCAAATGCTTTCATTTATTGCTATGGAAGAAAAACAAACCGGCAACAAGTCAAACAATACTACAACTAAAAACATGACCAAAAATAGACAAACAGAAACTTATTAATGATTGAAAGCTGACATAATCAAGCGCTATCAAAATGTGTAAAGCGCTCGTTGTAGCGGGGTTTGATACAAACAGAAACCCACAGGCAGCGAAGATTTGGGACTAGTCTATAGACTGAGCATGTGCAAGACTGTTTGCAGCTGATTATTATCATCTATTTTGACACGCTAGTCTTTGAATGTGGCTAGCGTTTCACCAACTACCTCTTTCTTTGAAACTGGATGGTGTCTCCAGGTAAGTCACGGCCTCTGTGCAGCGATAACTCACTGAGACAGGTGCCTTTTCTATTGGATTACAAGGATGTCATGTTTATTTCCCAATTCAGTTTTTTATGGTCTTCTAACTCTGGTTAGTTCCAGCATTTGTTCTCTGCTTCCCCTTTGCCTCTCGACAAGTTAATATAGCAATAAACATTTTTAATACAATACTCAGTTCGCTTACCTTCTTCATGGTCAGATGATTGTACGACTGGCCTCGTAAATGTCATGAATACATCAACAATTTCACTTTGGACCTTTTAGCAAAAAAGGAGGGAGTCAAATCGCAGAAAATTAGCCACAGTGTCTGTAAACTACCCGCTATCATCCTTCGTCAGGACAAACAACAGCATCTATTGATGCAAAATTCACTACAGTGAATTTGACCAGTCATGATATGTGAAATCCGTAACGATCAATATTCAACAGAGGTTGATAGATACACTTTTCAGCGACAATGATACAAATATGGACAACGTACAAACAGTTCAAATTAACTGCTCTCCCACTAACTCGAAAAGAAACATAAAAATCTCGCAGATAAAGAAGACATTCCAGCTTTATCTCTCGTTGTCCTTCTTACCAAAAGTGGAACACTGCCCTTCCCGTAACTTCTCTTACCCGATTCCAATTCTACTAAACTGGATTCTAGTATACTCACGACCAAACGACTCTGCAAGTGTTCTTGAAACAGCGTCATTTTGGCTGAGAGATGAGTCAGCGGTCGTCATTTACCGATACTTTTTGCAAAGATGTCATAATGGCGGAAAACAGAATATTAGAGGTATTTATCCTCACTTTCCCAGTTTACCCTTGTAAAACTGCACTAACTAATACTGTAAGACTTCGCTCTGAAGATGGGCTAACGCTAAAAACCACGGTCAGCTTTGAAACTCTTAACGGTAGCCAATTCACGTTATCAACTCAGTTAATAATACCAAATTACCGTCCAAAAGGAAAGACGACTACAGTTACGATACATCAGAATGTAAAAGACTCTTAATTCATCCTTACCTTATGAGCAAGACTACTAAGTTGTCCTGTCATTGGAGCTGTGCACATCACAGTATGAAGTACCATCATTGCCTTCATAAGTCTTCTATCTTTAAACTGGTATTTACCACTGTTCAGCAGCTCAATTAGAAGGGTCTTCACCAGTGCAAGAAGAGGCGTTACCATAGAAACCATTACTAAGGGAGGTCCAGTGTGTAGGGGTTGCCCCTGCCTCCAAGGGCGGAGAAGGAAGTCTCCTAGTTTTTGAAACACGTTGATAAACACGTCCATGGCATTTGCAGAGAACAGCTCAATGCAGGCCAAGTTGTGGTTGAGATCTTTCTGAATCACTGCCATGACAAACAAATCGAGCAGTTTAATAGTTCATAACAAAAAATCACACAAGCAGTGATAGTCCCTAATTTTGAAGCGTTATGTCCAGTATAATGAGATTCTTTGTTCGAAGTTGATTGAAGATGGGAGAGCATTTCTTGTTGTTGCACATAAAACAGCAAAAGTCACCAACCCACAAAGGAAACGATTTTGAAAATAAGCTGTTTGTACACCATTTTTCCTGAACGCTTAAAAAAATGTTTTGAAAGACATAAAAACACGATAGCTTCTACTTGAAGTGACAATATACTGAAACATTCGTATTTGGTCATAATCGGTTCCTAGAATTTTACGGATTTTCTCAAGCTTCACTCTCGGAAAACGAAAGCAATCATCTCTTTGGGGAGTTCACCCTCAGGTTACCACATTGTGCCAATAACTCAATTTAACAGACCACCTTGTTAACCAACCTTCAGTTGTGTTTGACTTCTCCACAGGACAGGCAAGGTACCTTAGGACTCGGACAGCCATCAGTACTCCACTTGCTATACTGGGTGTGACATTCATCTCATCCAGATGACTGATCAAAATGTAACAAAAGAGATAACAGTTAAGAATACTCATGAAAGACAATTGGACAAGACACCCACTGGGTAGATTCAAAGATTTGAGAGGGATTAGGGACTATTATCTGTGGTAGTGCTTTCCCTTTTTGCGTACCATAAATAAAACATATATCAGGGCTTGAACCTAAGAAGACCTTAGTTCAGCGAACTAAACAGTGGCCACTGGTCTCCCTCTTAGGATTCTTTATGTGGTATGGATTGCTATTTGAATCTGTGGACTAAACATTTCTTGTGCAAGAGTAAAAGAAAAATATTACCTTTTCACAAATTCTACTAATTTGCCGATGCCTGACATATCAAACTTGATATCTTTCAAAGCAACCAGCCAATGGCCCAGTTCGGTAATTGAAGAGTCCGCATCCACTGAGAGAAAAACATAAATGGAAATTATCCATAACGAAAAAAGAAAGACTAAAGAATTAGAAGTAGCACAAGAGATGATACAGTTTGAGGAACATAGGTTACCTAATTGATCGATAAGAAGTTAAAAATTGTGTTCGAATTGAGTTCTCATCCGTTCATTCAAGTCTCTACGAATAATCTGCCTGACTGTGTTTTAAAAGTTCTCTTGATATTCCGGTTTTGTCTTAAAGCTTACACCGGAAATGAACGCAGAGAATAAAAGGCCAATTAAGTCTGTAATTTGGACGTAAGAGATAAATGGTCAATCCAGTATTACAAGACCATTCGAAAAGACTTTGGGTCGGTTCTTTACACGAATTCTATCCCGAACTACGGTTTCACGCAAACAGTGGACCTCAGGCGTTCTCTATAAGAGGGTTGAGTTAATAAAATGAATGTTCTTCCACTCTTAGCTTTCGGTCCTCTTACCTCTGTTCACAAAAATAAATGTTCAGATAAAAGGTTCAGCTAAATTGAGGATTTTTTGTGACGCGGTTTTGTTAAACTACGGCAAAACTTTGTTTAAATAATCAGACCATTGTGTTTTGCTTAGGTGTGATGACGCGTTATTGATCCACGAAACCCTCCTCAGCCCCGGTCTTCTTAACTTGGAAAATCATCCGTAATTAGTTTAGGGTCATCTGAAATAAATAGAAACTTGTCGCAAGCAAGCATATTGAGTTAAGATGTCACTAGATCATTCTCTACGATCCCTCTCTGGACTCTCAGTACCAATAATATCCAACAATAAAAATAATTTTTTCTTACCTCTTTCTGTGACAGCCGTGAGTCTCGGAGCAAGCTTGGATAACATTTCCACATTCTCAGACACTGCAAAAGGTAAAAACGTTTTTGGGCTAACAGCCGACTGATGATAAAATATCCCATCTACTGCCCGTAACTGCTAAGCTGGTCACTGCGCACAAGTTATGTCAGTACACACACCTATGACGATAATACTCACATTTTACAGTTAAAAGAATCAACACCGTGGCGTATCTCGTTGACACACATTTCTTCAACTTAGCATCGTCTTTTGCATCTCCTAATTAAAAAAAAAAAAAAAAGGTATCACACATTATATTTCCATCATTTTCATAGTGATGAAATAAAGAAAATGAAAAAAATATTAACGGAAACTATCCAGTATTTAAAACTATGACCACAGAAGTTACTAATCAAAGTTCAGCATACTATTTTCAAAGATACAACGATCATCAAAAGAGAGACCTACCGGTAGATTCCACAAACGGAAGTAGAGCACTAAGATTTGTTTCCAAGCTGAGAACAGACACTACTGCAGCTTTACCTACGAGAAGAAAACAAGCGCACAAAAATTGACAAGACTGACTTATTATCTTGAAAAAAATGGTCCGCTGTTTGGCTGTGTTGGTTGAAAAGTGAAACACATAATGAACAGCAAGGGAATCATCAACTAACTGATAACGTCTCGATAGAACGCCAAATTCTCAACATGAAAAAAAACAGAAATGTAATGACACCAGTCAAGAGAATTAGGTTTAAGATCTTGAGAATTTAAAGGGGCCCTCTGGTTGAAATCCATCAAAGAAATAGGTCATTAGTAAAACAGTCTAAGCATCTGAACCATTCATCGCAAATTGCTGAATTTTTGCAGGAAGCAAGTAGACAGCTCTGCGTACATTTGCACCAGCCGGTAACGAAGTCGGCCACATTAATGTATTCTTAATTATTATATTAACATCAAAAACTAAAAGTAATGATCCCTCTAAGGTACGTGACTAAAATAAACTACAGATCCTTATCACCATCATTACAACTCACCAATGGCTGTAAAGGTCATGGAGTAGAGAGTGTGTAAAGTAGAAAGCAGATCAGCTCCGTCCATGTCATTTGGCAGCAAATCTTACGGGAAAAGATTTCACATCAGACTGAATATTACATCAAAATACAGCGACGTAATCGCTGTCAAGCCATAACACACGATGGACAACATAGACTGTACTACATTGATTTTTTTTTCATGGTTGACAAAATTGATAAGATAACTGATATTTGGGTGTTCGACTGTGGCCATGTAGAAACAAGATTCAATCCAACATAAAAAATATGTCGGAAAAGAAGTTACAAGAAAATTACCTGGAGTGAGGGATGTAAGCAGTTGATCCACAGCTTGGAGAGTCTGGAATGTCCCGTAAATAGAAATAAATATTGAAATAAAATGAAACCAAATTACATGAAACCCTTACGAATCTGAAGGGAAACAAGTTTTCAAACACTTTCAAATACTCCTTTCAATAGCTACAATTCCACACTTTCAACATCACCAAGAAAAGTTAGTAATTTCAAATTGCTGAATGACGTCCCTATTTCCTGTTAAACGTTCTTTCGATAATAACTGAGGTAAGAGGAACAGAGTTTATAAACTTTACCTGCAAATGATAAATCAGCAAAAGTCCCAGATGCTGGGGAGTGCAAGAGTCGGCTGCAGTTGTATCTCTGAGGATTTCCTAAAGAGTGTGAAAATAACAAAATAATGCAACGAATGCTGATAACCCAAGAAAATTTGATAATCCTTAGGCAATGAAAATAATAAATTATGCATACCTAATAATACTAATAGTAAGTAAACTGTAATATACATTATAATAATAATTATATATTCTGAACGATACATCTGACAATACTTACATTCAGTGGCGCTGCATCACTGTGGTGAATATCAGCCTCCTGAAATCAAACTCGGTGTCAGAATGTTATTGTCAACTGGTTGGAAGGTATGTGGACAAGTAAGTAAGTATGAAATATGTTGGTACTGCAGCTGATATCGGGCAAGCAAGTGGGAAGAGAGAAGATGGGTAGTGAAGGGGAAACCAGTGAGAAAAAAAAAATGGTGAAAGAATACATGTACTTATCAAAGGAATCAGAGATAGTACACCCAATATTGTTTCTACGTACACAAACACAAGTCAGATTAGTAGTTCATCTATTATCTTGGCTTAGTTACCAAGCCTTTGAATGGGAGTGAGGCTAAAGGTGACCTTCTTAGGGAAAATTTAATTCAATTCACTATAATTTAAATGGAAAGTAAGAAAGACACTTACCGTTGTTTGAGTGAGGACACGGATAAGACCATTTATAGTGTCAGGATGAGAGGAAAGGAACAACAAACCTGAAAGTGAAAGAGTACAGTTTGATCAAAACAAGGCAAATAGCACACCAAGCTAGCCACTTGAGGATACAATGATCAGAATATCATTAATTCTTCAGAATCAACCTAAAACATATCAACCATGATTCTAAATTCACTTTGCCCACTTACAAGAGAAACACAAAATCTAGTGCCAAAAACTAATATCACAAGACAACACACATACCACAATTTCATAGTGAAGACACTAAATTGAAATAAGTAAATGACACTTCTTATCAACTTCCAAAAGTAACCAGTTATATTTTTGTATACACCTTGATCAAGGGCTGGTTTTCTACAAGATAAGCACTTAAAGTAGTGTTTACAGGTTCTGTTTCCTTTTTCCAAAGACCACTACTCATGTCACTTGCCAAACCATAGTTAACAGAGTAGAATGGTTAATGAACCTAACATATTTTGTAGTTATGTGTTTGAAATGAATTTTGAGGACCTGATCATGCTTCATGTTCAATAACAATCCACTCACAATAGAGTAACAGACCAATCAAAGCATCCCACTACTTCTGTAAGTTACCATGCATGACCACAAAAACAGAAGATTGTGGAAAGTCAGAGAGAAGTCCAACCTCAACTTCCACTTGGTGTTTTTACTTTGAATTTTTTCCACCTCACATAACCATTCCCTTCAAGTAACTGTGTCCTGACAAAGAGTCTGGCACAGACTTTAAATACCAAAGTTAAAATAACCAGTAAGAAGCAGTCAATTTACCTTGCTGTGACTGTAACAATGTAAAGAAGAAATCTCTAATTGGCCCAAACACTGCAGGATGACAACCAGCTGTTGAGGACATCACAACCAGAATGGACTCCAGAAGGCGACTAAATTAACAAAAACAGAGAGAGTTTAAAAAAACTTGCATTCGCCTACTGTACTGATATGGTTAAGTCTTAAAGCTAAACAGCCTGTAACTGAATTGCTTATCTTTGGTTTATGCAAAACTTAGCACCTAAGGGTAAAGTTACTCTCCCTGAATGAGAAGCTGGTCCATTGCAGATTATCACCAAGGATCTTTTCCAATTACCCTAGCAATTCTGCAGCACCCATTGGTACTCCTGGGGGAGCAAGACATCGAGTATTGTGTCTTGTCTAAAGAATGCAACCCATAATACAACATAAACCAGGCCAAGCCTCAAGCTAAGGTCTCTTGCTCCGAAATCAAGTGCCATAACCACTACTGCTACTGACAGTACATTGCAGTGTCCCACAGGATACCACTATAGGTGTAACTAAAATCCTCTGCCGTACACTAAAAACACTTTTAAAAGCAATAAAATTCAATTACCGGGCCTTGAAGAAGTGAAACAAGACTGGGTAAGGATCTTTAGGAGATTTATCAAATCCTGTGATCTTTGCTGAGGTAGGAAATGCTTTCACGGGAGCCTGAACCTAAATAGGAAAAATCAGTGCCTTAATCCTCATACTCCATTACTACCATATAGTAGTAATGTACTGTATGTCAAGGTAAAGGAGTAATTTTATCCTATCTATCTTGTAAGACCTTGCTATTTGAGCCATCTTTGTTGGTTAGCAGAAAGTGGGTTAAGCCAATGACTCCAATCATTGACATGCACAACTAAGCTGTGGAGCTATTTTTTCTCCCTCTAAGAATAATTTTGGGCCTCAATTTTTCCCTCATGTCAGAGAACTAATTAAGTAATCAGAATCTGTCTTTGGCACATTCATTTTGATGATTTAAGGAACCTGAGGTTACTGGTAAGGTGAAAAGCTTTCAAAACCTGATGTTTTCTCTGATTGCCAAAAACTCAGACACCCCTAACCACAGTGTTCCTTTTCATGACTTTCTTCACCTGAATGGTCAGACTATGTGATCAAATTCTCCTTTGGACAAATATATTCAAAGTGGAGAACAAGTAACCACTTGTTTTCTCTATAATATCACAATACTTAATCAGTTTGTTTTCAACTTCTTCACCCTTTAACCCCTCAGGTTGACTTGCATCTAATTTTTCACTATGGTATCACTGCTGAATCAAAAAGCACAAACTTGAACAGCTCATGATTTTTAGCAAACTGTCCCTTGTCAGTGCCATTGGAAGTGTATAGAGAACAGTATGGACAATATACATGCTGGTGGTGTTAAGGGAGGATGTACAAGTAACTACATTATTTTACACACAATTAAGATATTCACAATAAGACTGCATGTAACTGTCATGTGTCATCTGAATTCAATAAACTTACTATCAACTGCTGAGCCTGTTTAAGGTAGATACAGATCTCTTCCAGGGTGCTTGCAAGGATCTCTATCATCTCTGTGTTAAGGGGTTGTTCTCGATCACCTGAGGCTAACCCTGATGTATCCATGGCAATGTCAGGATCAGGGGACATCACATCAGCTGCATGCTTGGTTTCAGTTACCTCACCAACTGAGTCTGTTTCAGGATCTGTCTGCCTTGGACTGGGAGTTGTTTCAATAATTCTGTACAAACAGCAAAGAAAACAATTTGTGATACACCTACATGTACCTGGTATGCCATGCTGACTGATTGATTTATTGACTAATACTGAAGACCTGACACAATAAAAGACTGACTTAACAATTGAAGGACAAAATGGCTAACTTATTAACTGACTAAATGACTGAATGACACACTTGCTCACTCAATTACTGCCTGCCTACCTAAAGAACAGACTGATAGCCAGACCAACCCCAAAAAACACTTACAACAACTGCATTACAAGAATGGTAACAAAATATTGCCATGTTGATGTACAGTGTATGGAAGTCCTACTGACAGCTGTTAACAGAGCTAGCTTGGTACAAGAACTTATATCAACAATTCTCTAAAGAAAGTAGAAAATAAAAAAGATACTAAAAAAATTTTAAAAAGCAACCTGAAAACAAATTGTATGTTTTAGAGTACATCAAAAATTACTTACTTGTCTACAGTTTTCTGCAAAAGTGCAAGCAATTCATACAAATGGACTTTGCGAGCAAGGGCTGAAGCAGATTCTACCACACGTACAGTCTGTTGTTAAAATAAAAATGAGTCAGAAGAACCATACGGTAACTGTGTGCAGTAATATCCAAACCAAAGTGAAACAAACTGAACTCAACTAGAATTATCATTTATCAATTTCATTGTTATTATTTTACAAAAGAAAGCTACCTGATCAGCAAGAAGAAAATCAACAAGTTGCTGGTAACTTTTGGATTCTTCCTTGACAGTGTTTTCTTCACTCTCCTTGACCTTAAAAATTACAGACATCATCATAAATTTCAACTACTGTCACACACTGACCAAATGGAGCACTTATGACATTGGTAGTGATGCATTTGCTGCTTAATGATTACACATCTAAGTTTTGATTTTTCAAACTGCCTGCTAATTACCATCATGATGATAGAATGTTACCACCTATGAAGGTATGAAAGATTTCAAGTCAAAAATTACACTGATTTCACCTGTACACTCTGAGAAGTAACCATGCACACTAAATGCACTTGCAAAACCAAAAATTCACTTCAAAATCATTTGGATGCTTACCTTCAAGTTGGCATCTTCATCCCATCCAAGGAAATGTTCCATTCCAATGTAGGAATCTGTAGTGTTGTCAATGGCTATAACATTAAAAAAAATAAAGCACAGAATTTACCAAGGAGAATTTTTGTTATAGTTACATAATTTTACATATTAAATGTATCTACATGTATTCTACAAAATAAAGTTAATACTAAGTGACAAATATGGGGTATTCTTTTTTATCACAGGGAAATACACCAAATCTACTTGATTGGTCCTAATTACATGCCAACATCAGTATGCATATTCTCCAAACTGTTCTCTATACAATTCCTATGGTGCTGACAAAGAGAATTGTTTTACAATCAAGGGTGTCTTTAGTTGGTGATCATTTCCTTCACTCTTATGACCTTAGTGTGTGATTCAGGGGTGTTATTGTTAAGAGACATTAGATGCTGGTCACTCTTAGAGGTTTAAGGGTGAATATAAGTAAGCATGTAGTGTACATTCTAAATTGTTTTTCTTTGTTACACTGGTTGTTCTTAATATTTAAAATCATACTTAGGTAAGAGTTGTGGTTAATTTTTTTTTCATCTGTTTAAATTTCCAAATCCCTTTGACTTTTATCTATTTGTGACTTTTTAAACTGAAACAAGGAAAATAATAGTCTAACTGGTTTATTATAATAAATGAAAAATTTAATCCTTAAAGGATATTTTACACCACAGCATAAAACATTCCTTGTAAAGTTGAAAGCTGATAATATTGTAAATTAATTCACAAACATTTGACATAGATTTGCACCTGATAGTCAGCATAAATCTAACCAGTGTAAGTGAGCTAAATCAGCTCTCTACAAACATTACAATTGAACAAATTTACCAGTAACACTGACCTTGCAGAGTCAACAATTTCATTGAAGAGGACATGTGTTCTGTTGTTAGAAGTTTACCAAGAGACTCCTGAACCCCAGCTTCCTGAGGGCAAATAAAACATTTTTTAACTTGGCTTCAGTATGCCACAAAATTAATATACATGTTTGTTACTTAACAGCAGCATGAAAGTGCAACCTGTCACATGACACCACTCCAGAAAGATGAGATTATCAAACAGAAGTATGGTCTTTTTTACAGCATGGCTTGTATTAAATACATTGCACATCCACAATTAAAGACTGTTTCAAAAATTTTCCAAACAGTTTTTCTTCATTTTCCAAGTTATGGGTCATACCATATGGCTTAAGACCAATAGCTGTTACTAACGAATTGTGCCTGAATTGAAACTTTTCCATCCCTAAAAATGTTCTGGTCAAAGCCACCTTGCAAATGACTCAACAAGAAGTTGAACAGTAGCCACAGATTGGAAAAAAAAAACAAGTTGTAAATGGTCTTTACTTCCCAAACTTTCCAAGCTTTTTAAATTGCTATCTATGCAAATTTCCATAGTTTACTTATTTTTGACCATTTCATTCCCAAGATCTTGTTACTGTCTGCAATACAACTCTTATAAAGTCAGTTTGAAGAATTTGGTATTGGATCAACTACTAATCCCATAATTAACAATTTCCTTGATTCTCGTCACTTTTCTGTTAATATTGTAGAGAGAAATTCTGTCTTGGTCACTTACGGGAGTTTGAGGGTTGAGAATTCTGGCTTCTTTCTTTCCATATCAAGATGGTTCACTTATATATTGTTAGTAGTACTCAGTCATGTACATGCAAATGAAAAAATAAACAAAAAGTCTCACTATCAGAAAAGAAGAAACTTCTGATCCACAGGAGCACATTGCACCAACAAGCTTCAGTCCTGCTTTTAGCAATCGAATGTTAGCCTGTTGGCAAAGATCAAACAAACAACAATAAATATACTGGGAAAAGATTAAAGTACACTTGAAAAGCAAGCAAGTTTTACTTGAAGTCAGCTTAGTGAAAGATGGTCTGTTACCAAAGAAAATGGTTACTGAAAATCAAACTGCAAGTATGTGGAGCAAACATACATGTAAGGTACTAGTTACAGAAAACAACTTTCAAAGGATGGTCGTAAAGGATTCAAAACACAGAGAATAGGCCTATGCATAAAAAAACCTGCATCTCAAGTAGTTTAAATGTATAATTATGTTACACTGCACATAATCTTTTTCTTTTGTCAAACTACAGTCTATTTTGCAAGTCTGAGGAAAGGACCATGACTCATGGCAGGTTCATCTGTTTGTTTTGTAAAAACAGACACAGAACTTACAGCTATAGGAAGTTTCTGAGCCATCTCAACATCCAAGGAATACAAGATCCATTCAATAAGTTTCCTCTTCACTCCTGTAAAGTAAAAGCAATTTCATTATATTTTTGGTTTTGTTTTCTTCTTCTTTTTATTCAGTTTCATTGCCACAAAAAATGCAAAAATGGCTCAAAGCAGAATGAACTGGAGCACAAAAACAAACCCTCTTTTTGTTCACTTCTTGTAAGAAAGGCCTGCAAAAAAAAAGGAGACTACTTTGGCTGGGTTTCATGATATAATAACTCATTCAAACATTATCCTCCTTCCAATTGTTTGCACATACAAGAGATTACAAAAATTATGCACATTACATAGTATCAGAACATAACACAAACACAATCAAGAAAGTTATTTTGATTCTTAGAAAAAATTCACTATCAAGCAAAAGATCTTCCCTTTTAGGCACATGTACAATAATTATTTTTATGATTGTTTAAAATAACAATTAAAATCCTTAAGACATACCAGCCCTGGAATAAGAAGTCTGGGTATTTCCTCAAGTTGCTCAATCCATCTGTTGGAATTTGATTAATATTTGTTTTTAGAGTCACAATCCAGTCACTTCAACTGCTTTTTAAAAAGGCAAAGACTAAATTTACATTTTTTTGTGTGTGTACTTACTTCTTATTCCTCTCAGAAGTGCAACACATTTCCACATGTTCAAACAATGTCTGTCCCTGCAGTTTTATAGAGGAAAAACATGTATTATATATTTTTATTTTTCACTTATTACATTCATTCCCACATCAAAGTAATCACTGAATTTGTAATACTGTTCTGGGAGGCAGGTCTTGCACTTAAGTCAAGCGAGCTGCACTGCTCATTAGTAAGATTATTTAACTTCAGTATCTTCCTGAGTGGGATGCTTCTGGCATTAATTTTTAAGGTTTCTTTGAAATTTTGTTGGTAAATGTACCTATTAATCAACATTCCTTGGCAGAGAGAAAAAGCAGTGAGAGTTGCTTGTCTAATGCCAGTCAACACAAACACACTATCCTTCACCAGAGGTCCAACTTTGACCTTGCAATCCAGAACTAGCTGGTACACCAACCATTAGTACCTCATCTCTATCTCAAATAGAGTATGCAGGGTTTTATCAGGTTAACCCTTTCATTCCCAAGATCTCATTTTTCACCACAATTGGTAGTAATTGAAATCTGATTGGCAAATTTGCTGTTGTGGATATGAGTACAGACAATGCTACTAGTGTCAATGTGTCGCATAATGGTCACACATTGAAAGAATTGTTTTATTTGACATTGATATTGTGGCTGCAGCTTGTGAGTCCACATTATACTTTATAGAAATGATGTCTTGATCACTCATGGGAGTTTAAGGGTTGACTCTTCCTTGATCCTTGCACTTCTATGGTCTAAAAGCCAATTCTCCTCACAAGTGAGATACATTTCTTTGTTGGCTGGTCATGAGAATTTGAAATTGAATCAGGGCAACATCTCAAATTTTATGATAACTTTAATTTGTACTCTGGCTGTTGTTCTCACTTACCAAGTTCAGTTGCTGCTCATCTAAGGAGCCTTGGGGAGTATAAAGAGACATAAATCATCCAGGTGAATTTGTCAAAAGCAAACTCAAAAATTAACATCTAATCACACATTCAAACATTGAAAGAAACATTTTTTAAAAGAAATGTAGTAGCACTTTTATAATAAGAGAAAATCAGAATATTCTTTTAATCTAAAAAAATTGAGCTTGACCCATTCAAAATTAGTTGGAAAATTATGTGTAGTTGGTAGATAATTCTACATTGTTCCTCTGAACTTTAAAAGTTACAGTTACTGGCAGTAGTGGATGTTGAAACAAGCCACTTACTGGAATCATCTTTAACTTTCAGTAGAGCACTTTCATATTCTGTACCATCTGGATGACTAAATGTCTAAAGGAAAAAACAGAAAAAGACATCAGAAAATGTCAATACAACAACATAATACTAATTTATGGCTAAATGTCATAGTTTCTTCCCTGGCTGATATTTTTTTGCTTTGGAACTCAGTAAATTTGTTGATCAACAGAGCATACCATTCACAAAATACAAATACAAGCAATGAACTTACAGTCAAAGGTGACAGGTCACATTGGTAGGGATTAAAACTAACAGACACTGACATCCAAGCATCTTCACTATAAAGATCAAGATCACCAAACTGTACATCCTAAAAAACAAATGTTACCAGTTTAAATTACACAGCAGGGGTATAATGTACTTTAGGCTCAGAGATTAGAGAAAAAGACAACTCCTCAATCAATCTCACAGTAGCAGTAACAAATTGCACCAGGAATAAAAGATGGAAAGACAGTTTGAGGTGACCTGAAGATCTGGTTGTCATAGAGGTGTATTTCTAACAAATAAATTTAGTATCCACAAATCAAATTAAGAAAAAATTGATTTTATACTCACTGTGTCATCTATTGTTCCATCATCCATCTCCTGCAATTGAGTGCATTTTAATTTTTAAGCACATTTTTCTAATTGTAAGGCACAATTGATCATAAACTGATGTTACACACTGTAATTTGCACTTATCACAATTTACCATCACAGTTTCAAGATAAAAGATAATTGGCAATTATCAGTGTCTTAGAAATCCCAGTGCTCACAAAGAATGACTAATCAGAAATCAAGGATAAGAACTACACCACACAGAGCAAAAAAAACAAAACAACAACAACAATAAAAACAGGAAATTTGATGGCTGCAAATCCCCTGACTCAGCCTCTCCTGAAGCTTTTGAGAACTTGCCCAGTGAAACAATGTATATAAGGTAATAAAAAAGTAATTAATAATAAATATTCAATAATAATAATGATGATGATGATAGTAATAATAATGACAGAAAGATAACTATAATTTTTGGAGCTGATTTGGTTGGCAGTAGAGGATGTGAACTTTAGAATTGTGTTCTGTACAATATGTATATGCTTCCTTGTATATTATTACAAGTCACATTCACTGTTTTGCAAGTGTTTTTTAGACACACCTCTTCATCACTAAGGATTTCTTCATAGCCATCCTATTTGAGAAAAAAAGCATTTAAAAAATCAAATGAAAAATCAGCTCATGAAAAGAAGTAAATACACTGAATGAAAACAGAAAAAGGCCACTATAATCTTCATTACTTACCGGTTCATCAATGTCCTCTTCATCAGACATAAACAAGTTTGAGGGTGATCTGTCAGGTGTGAGTGGCTCAAACAAGTCATCTGGAGATTGGTTACCAGACTCTGTACCAGCTGGTTGCTATAGTAACAATTAATCACAATGTATAGGGTGCAGTGTTAGAGCATGACAAATTTGGAAAAAAAAAATTGGATTTCTAGTAGTTTGAAGAATCAATCTTTATCTTCTCATCAAAATTGTGAAGACATAATGGTGACTTTGAAAACTGTAGTAAAAATACTAAGTTGCTGCACCCAACCCAAATGCCACTGTGATTACCCACTTAGCAGGTAATAATCATTTGATCTTGCATACATTTAAATGTACCCCCCACCCCAATATAACTTTACTAAGAACATAGACTGTTTCCCTCGTAAGATTCACTTTGACTTAATGTGATCAACAACCTCACCATGGCTAAGGCCAGTAGAATGTCAAGAACATCTGCCAATTGACAGCACTGTAACCAAACAGAGGTTACAAAAAACTTCTACTCCTGTCTGTTGCCACCATAACAGTTGCTTTTGCTTCACCCTCAGTGTTTACCAAAATGAAGTCAAGGATAACACTGAGGGTCCCATGTAAAAAATCAAATAGTTTCCCAAAGAGACATGGAGCCGATTATGATATTACCTCCTCCCTTGGGGACCCTGGTGGAGTAGTTGGCTTGGCAGCAGTACTTTCACCAACAGTTGCCATTGCACTCTCGGGGGATCCTGGTGGAGATTTTATTCTAGGTGGTGACTTGGACTGAGTTCTTTCCCTCTCCTTCCCAGCTTTTCTTTCATCTTTTGCATGCCACTGCTCATCTCTCTTCTCCTTTGATTCGGTGGTTCTCTCAAAGGCTCTTTCATCTGGACTCTTCTCAAAGAGAGCTGAGTCAGAAGGACCTCTCTCAGCACTCCTCTCCCTTCTTAATGACCTTTCTGGACCTCTATCATGATCTCTTTCAGCCCTCTCAGGTACTTTTTCATAGGGTACTTTCTCTGTATCCCTGAGCACTCTTTCAATATCCCTATCCAGGCCTCTTGTTTCTACAATGACTGGGGGCCTATCAACTCTGGGTTCTGCGCGTGTTTCTTGAGGACGTTGATTGACATCAGTGAAGAGACCATACAGACTAATGGTGATTCTATTGTACCACCCACGCAGAACCACCACATCAGTTGCACCCTAATCAAAACAATTCAAACCAAATGTAGTTGATAAGTAGTTATATTTATTACTAGTCATAATAAAAAGTTTGAAACCAATATCAATTTTGTTTGTCAGAGATAGGAAATTTAACAAGAGAGTAGCCTTATATCCATTTTACTACTCCAAACCATTTTGTTAAATTTGTTCTTATATTTGCACTTCCCTATAAAGTGATTATCAAATCATAGCTGGTGACCAAGTGCAAAGAAGGACAGCAGATAACCTACTTTGCAATCCCACATGCAGCCACCACACTTTTTCCATGATCAATTTGGCCATATACAAAGCACAGCCAAGGTGTTAAACTTGGGACAACTGAGAACAAATCTGGGGAGTAACAGGGTGGAGGGCTTGAACACAAGGGCACCAAAGTATGAGCACAGCACCCTCACCACTCAGCAACCCCCAACCAAAATTGACTGTAAAAAGTCCTACCTTAGAATTGGTAACCAGCTGAAAATTGTTGGGTTCTTTATACTCTAGTCTAGAAAATAAGACAAATTAAAGAACTGTTAATAACAATATTTCTGTTTTTCTCTCCTTTTAATTAACAACTAGAGAGTCTTTGACAGATTAAGTAACAACTGCAAAAAGATGAAAATAAAAAATACTTTTTTTGTCACTTACTGTCCAAGTCTTTCAAACACTACATCTGCAGGCCTGTCTAGATTCCGAATGAATAGATCCAGCTTAAAAGAGGGAGGATGGGTCTCTCTGTAAAGAAAACATAGTTAAGTCATTTTATGTAACCAAGTAACTCAAGAAGTGTTGCCAAGTGCTAATTCCAAGCAAGTTTTGCTAGCTGAGAAAGTAGTGAAATCAAAATGCTAATTGTAAACCCTAGGTATTTAACACATGAAATATTTTAAGAAGCCATGAGAGCTGCCAAAGTTTACAATGCTAGACTTTTCTTTTTTAACAGATATGGTGATATCTAGTATTAGAAGTTACATACCCCATTTTCTCTCTCTCACTAACAGCAGCATGGACTCTGTGTCCTGCAGGTATGACCCTTACTTCCTGGATACAGACGGGTCTTGGAAAGCTGATCAAGTCAAGATGCATTTCCTGCAGAGAATATACCAATAAATTAAGTAATCACTCACAGGTATTAACCTTTTGAATCCCAGAAGTGATTAACCCATAGCTTCTCACTATATTATCTATACAATATTCAGTAAACAACAATTGGAATTCTCAAACTCGTCACATAGGAGGTGTTATCTTCATCTAAAACCAAATTAGTGTGACTAGTTTACATGGAAATGTGTAGCAGCCAAAGAGGAAATTAACAATCAGATCTTGGAATTTTAAGGGTTAATGCCCTTTTGATGAGTTTCCTAGCCTTGTAGTGCAGACCTAATTTATGTTGGTTTGCTCCACCAATATCATCATTTTGATACTTGAGCTCATAAAAAAATATGACTGTGTTCAGTAATCTAACCAATTAAAAACAATCAATTGTGACCTTCCACAGGAAAACGTACAGTACATTTGCCATTTGTCAGCCATTCAGAAAAATTTGCATCTGTTTGAATGGCTTCAGTTATCCGTTTGTCAAAAACTTTAGCCCATTTGAACAGCTTGGTCACCTGTTTGTTGAAAACATCAGCCCATTCGAACGGCTTGGTCATCCGTTCATTGAAAAACATCAGCCTGTTCAAACAACTCGGACTATTTTCCATCAAACGACTTGTATTATCTGTTTGAAAGGTTCAGGATTGGATAGTATTGCATTACCTGTCACACAGGTTTTTTTTTTTTTTATGCAAATGTCACAAGAGTATGTTATATCAAAACCAGAAATGGAATCATGCATGGAATAATTATGTTTACCATATCAAATTCACTGTCAAAAGAAACGATAAAGGGAACAATTTGGCAACATGCAAAGCTGCTAGAAAAAAGTTGCAGTTGTGTTTTGTGTAATAAAGTGGCAATAAACACGACACAGCAAAGATAAGCAATGACAACATGACCTTCACGGGTTATACAAGTTTTGCTTTTAATAAAAGACGCTGAAGTCTCTGTTTAACAAACTTAAATACTTCATCAGGCAATTTTTATAGCAGCTGTGGGAAGTCAATATTTTTATTACATCAAAACAATTGACTATCCGTTCCAACCTACTTTAAACGTGAATCAGACCTGATCTGTCCATTTGTTCAGAATAATAACCTATCCATTCAGCTCTTATGGCAATTTTTTTTATGAATGGTCTGAAATTAATCATAAACCCCTTCATCTGTCTGTGTCAACCCCTTCAATAATTTTCACAAGCCATTCAGTCGTTTGGGTAACCTATTCGATAATTTTCATATGCCATTTGAAGTCATTTGCATGACCCGTTTGAAAATTTTGACAAGCCGTTCAGTTGTTTAGGTAACCCATTCAAAAATTTACATAAGCCCTTTAGAATACTTGATAACCCGTTCAGCTGTTTGATAGCATCCATTTGAATGGCTAAGTTACCTGTTTGTTACCCGTTCTGTAGCTGTGCATTTCACCCATTAAATGGAAAGCTGTAAGTGTGCGTTTTCCCGTGGAAGGTCACAAATTAGATCAGTAATAACTGGCTTAGTTGCTTGTATCAGAAAAATACATCTTAGTCTGATTAAACCAAAACGTAAATGAAAGGGTGATGGACAAAACACTGACCCCCAGTCCATACACATATGACACTCTTAAAGCTAAAAAGTCACAAAGTTTCATCGAAGTTTAATCAACTACACTTTCATACACAAAATCTGAGTTGACTATTCATCAATCTACGTGAGGCCTGACATTAGCTCATGCAGTCAGAGACAGACTCAGTCCAAAGAACTTGTTTAAAAATATCTGCTGATTCCAAGGCTCATTTTACCTCCATATCCAACAAAAAATACGAAACCACTTTCGGAGACTCTCGGCATTACATATTGTCACAAATTTTGGAGCTGATTGCAATTATTATCAGGGTGCAAGGCTTGCGATGCATTTTTCTCAGCGGAAGTGACTTAGTTACGTGCATGCTGCACTATCCGACTAGCATGACGTAGAGGCATCAGAGATTGAGCATAAGTAGCATAGGCCCTTTCAAAAAATTAATCACAGGATCACAAGGAAACGTTCTCGACCTAAAGCTGATCAACAGCTGGTTGGTAATGCATTTGAAAAATATGCAAAGTTGTGGCGTCACGAGCGATGGCAAATTTGAAATATGAAAAACTTCCCGTAACATTGAATTTCCCTGGTTAAATTCACATAGGTCTTTTAACTAACCTCATTTTCAGGATGGCTGAATGTGTCACAAAAGAGCAAAACGGGATCTACAGCTTCAGGCGACATAGCCGCCATCTTGCTTCTTCGAACCACAATGCAATGCGGGTCAACACCTACCTCGTGTATGTACATTGGTGGAAAACATGGAAGGAACCGACAATCTGTACAACTTTCGTGTATTAGACAAATCGCTTTAGCCGACGGCGCCAACTCAGTCCTTCTGACGATGACTATCGACTATTGTCTACGAGATCCCTATCCTTGAAAAACGGATTAAATACAGATCTTCAAAATTCCCTGATATACTTGTGTGCTTACTATCCGATGTTGATTCCTTGACTGAAGAGGTGTCTTGCCATGCCCTTTACAGACATAGGTGACCTGATGAAATCACAATGGGAGGTTTTGAAAAGAGGGAAGTTGTTGATTAACTACTCATGTCAATCTAGTTATCTTATATCCCTCTGTTTATCTCTAGCAGTTTCAGCCCAAGCTCAAGCCTGGAGGATGGGCAGATAATAAAAAGTTCACGTGAACTAAGTCCTTTCAGTTGCCAATTGATTACCAGCTCATTCAAAATACAAAACTGAGATGATAGGAATGCTCTTTCTTGAAAAGACCAAGCCTGAGCTTTCAGGACCACATAAATTTCAAACAATCCTTGGGCTCCATTTCTGGCAAGTCAGCTAATTTTATAATTTTACAAGTCTAATCTCTTTCTTTTCCCACAAAACATTTTGGTGTTGAATTTCAGAATAAAAGAACGACAGAGCAAAAAGAACTGGTTACCAATGAGACTTTAAGGAAATAATCGTATTTTCTTTACTTCCTCACATCAGTATCAATACTCTTCATACTGTTCTAAACATATTTCTATTAATACTGAAATGGAGAATTCATTGAACAATCAAGCTTTTGAGATTAGCAAGTATTTCCCTTATTCTTATATGAATAACTGTTAGGAGGAATTGGATGCTGGTCATTTTAAGGGTTTTAGGGATAAACCCTTTAGGGTAAAGGCACAGGCTTCCTTCCTCAATAGTGACTGGTGCCCCCAAATAGATTCTGACTTGAGATTCCTTTTTCCAAAGTATTTGTTGTGGACATTTAAAAAGACACATCATCTTTGGTTCAGATGAAATAAAATTCTTTACAGAACGAGTACCAAGTAAAAGTTAACTTCATACCACTCCTTGATAAACCAAGTTCTCTTTAATTATACTAAATATTATTTACATTAATTACAATACTTCACAATTTTTTATACTTTTTCCTTATTTCTTTTTTTCTGAATTTAT